>NC_056730.1:127187429-127402429 GCF_019279795.1 Protopterus annectens | reverse complement strand
CACTAGATTTTTGTATGCCTGTCATGGATGATGGCATGAATACACATGACATAAATACTGACAATATGAGCACATGGGATGAAAACTTCATGTGGCCCCAGTGTTGCTTCTATGGTCTATACTTTGTGCAATGTAATGGGTCAGCATTCTTCATATCTGCAGTGGGACTTAGCATCCCACCCATACAGTAATGCAGAACATTCTGATGTGATGGTGGTAATAGGAAAATTACACACTTCCCTGAAACTGTGACCATGGACGTTAGACATTTATGTACAATACTGGATCCTGCAGTCTGGGATACTCCTAGAGTGTCCCACCCTCCCCACATGCCACAGCAGTGTCCTTTTGCCAGTATTTTCATGAAGTACACCAGTCGCCTGAAGTATGTGCTTCCACGTGTGTACTGCACACCTGCAGCACATTATCTGTATCAACTCCTAGTCCAAGCAGCATTTACCACTCACCTCTCATTTAAACAGCTGGTTGAGCTTTATCTCTGTATAAGGACAGATACTTGGACATATGACTACCTTCTGGTAAAACTGACAGACTGTCTCTCTTCATTTATTATTTTGTACACCTGATTTTCCGCATTTGCTAAGAATAAAAAAATGTTTTTTTCAGTTGTACTTTCAAAACTGTTTCAGGAATGCCTTTATGATAAGACTGCCAGGTGAATGTTTGCTCTTTTCTTTAGTATTTAACTATAGAAAGCACAAGATTGGATTTACAGGTGTGCTGAGAACATTTGTCACATCAGTGATGTACCTTAATCCAATTATAAATTGTTTTTGAATCCAGCTCCATGTCTGCGAAAGATATTATAGTCTCTGAGATGTTGACAATTTCTGGTGTTAAGATTGTCTCACCACAGATTATATTTAAATGTTCGTGACTCGTGCTGATTAATAATTCAATACTGTTATAATCTTAGTGGTTTGTTTGTTTTGCTTTTCTTTCATTCTTTCTCCCATCTCCTTTTTCAAAAGTTATCAGAGATGTGTTGCTGAAAACTACACTGACATTAAGTGTATGTTTGTGTGTGTGTGTGTGTGTGGGGGGGGGGGGCTGAAAATGAGTCAAAATATGATTTTCGGGAAAGGATATGAAGTGTTTTTGCATAAAGCACATGTCTTAGCATTTTTATATTTGGCCACATGATGGCAGAAAAGAGCTTCATATACTTTTTATTTAAAACATGATGTGTGTTTTAAATTAGAACTAAAAAGTAAAATAGCCAGGAATAATCTGGTGGTCACACAATGAAACTTAACACTGTTTCATTGCTAAACGTTTCATCATCATCATTTTGATGTAAATATACGTCTGCATTAAAATCTTTGTACTAACCCTCAACAATAAAAAATTGACCAATATGATCAATGTTTCTAATTATCACAACAAAGGGTGTAGAAATACTAGATCTCATATTGATACTGATAAGAAATCTTGGTGTAGACATAGTTATACGACTAAGTAATTTGTGAATCTGTAAATATTAATTAATTCCTTCAGTCGATCACTGATTGTCAGATTAGCTACTTATTCCAGTTCATGGTCACTGCAGAGCTTAAACGTATCCTTACAATCAATAGACACAAGGCAGAACAAGTAGTCCTGGGTGGGGCATCAGCCTGTCACATGATTAACATTCACACATGACAGATGAAGCTTTATTAAGAAAATAATTGTAGATGGTGCAAGATTAAATCTGAAATGAAAAAGTACAGTTGTGTACACTTACCATAAATGTAGATGTTCGAGTGTATTCACTGTTACAGTTATCACATTTGGGTTATATGCTTGCAGTAGCCCACAGTTGGCCTGATTATCAAAGTCTTGGGTCCTGCGTCAGTTGCTGTCTCATCTTCCGTGACGACAGGTAGTCAGGAGTATAAAGCATGCAACTGACGCCATTACATCAGTTTTTTTTGCCTCAGATGTCAGGTGCCTATATATATATATATATATATATATATATATATATATATATATATATATATATATATATATATATATACACACACACACACACACACACACACACACACACACACACACACACACACAAGGTTATACCTCCAACAAAAAAGCAAATACACCAAAAAGCTAGGGTGGGTAACCAAGACTGCAATAGTGAATACACTCGAACATCTACATTTATGGTAAGTGTATACAACTGTACTATGTTCTTCGTGTTTCACTGTTGCAGTCATCACATTTTGGTAGACTCCCAAAGCTAAGGATGGGAGGAGGAATTTAGATAGCATTAGGACCAGCTATAAGGCCCTGCAAGACTGCAGTGGCAAAGCCAGCTCTGGATTTAGAGAAAATTGGCAAATGGTAATGTTTGGTTTAAGTATGTACAGAACTCCAGGTAGCAGCTTCTAGGATGTCTGTGTTAGGGACACCTCTGAGAAAGACTGTAGAGGTAGATGCAGCCCTGGTTGAATGGGGTCTAATCCCCTGTGGGATAGGTTTTCCATGGGGCTTATAGCAGAAATGAATGCAATGGCGTATCCATTTAGAAATTTTTTGCTTTGAAATAGCCTTCCCCTCTGCCCCTGCAGCAAATGCCACCAGCAGTTGTTCAGATTTCTTTTGAGGTTTAGTCCTGTCCAAGTAAAATCTAAGTTATCAAAGTCTTGGGTCATGTGTCGGTTGCTGTCTCATCTTCCATGATGTGAGGTAGTCAGGGGTATAAAGCATGCAACCAACGCCATTACATCAGTTTTTCTTGCCTCAGATGTCAGGTGCCACCCTTAATGGGAAGCAATTATATATATATATATATATATATATATATATATATATATATATATATATATATATATACACACACACACACACACACACACACAAGGTTACACCTCCAACAAAAAAGCAAATACACCAAAAAGCTTTTAAGTATAGTAAAGGAGAATAGAGGTGTAGCCAGAAGAAGTCAGGGGGCTGGAGGGTGGGTAACATGACTGCAACAGTGAATACACTCGAACATCTACATTTGTGGTAAGTGTACACAACTGTACTATGTTCTTCGTGTTTCAATGTTGCAGTCATCACATTTTGGTAGACCCCCAAAGCTAAGGATGGGAGGAGGAATTTAGATAGCATTAGGACCAGCTATAAGGCCCTGCAAGACTGCAGTGGCAAAGCCAGCTCTGGATTTAGAGAAAATTGGCAAATGGTAATGCTTGGTTTATGTATGTACAGAACTCCAGGTAACAGCTTCTAGGATATCTGTGTTAGGGACACCTCTTAGAAAGGCTGTAGAGGTAGATGCAGCCTTGGTTGAATGGGGTCTAGTCTCCTGTGGGATAGGTTTTCCATGGTGCTTATAGCAGAAATGAATGCAATGGCCTACCATTTAGAAATGGTTTGCTTTGAAATAGCCTTCCCCTCTGCCCCTGCAGCACATGCCACCAACAGTTGTTCAAATTTCCTTTGAGGTTTAGTCCTGTCCAAGTAAAATCTAAGTTGTCTGTGCACATCTAGGGAGTGCAGTATCCGTTCCTCTTTGTTCTGTGGATTAGAAAAGAAGGTTGGCAAATGAATGGACTGATTAAGAGCCACACTAGATACCACCTTGGGCATGAAAGAAGGATTGGTCCTGAGGGACACCCTGTCCGAATGAAAGATGATGAAAGGCTCCACTGCCATAAGGGCCTGTAGTTCAGATACCCTTCTTGCTGAAGTGATTGCTAAAAGGAAAGTGGTTTTCCAAGAAAGGAATTTTAACTCTGCAGTTGCAGCTGGCTCAAAAGGAGGAAGAGTGAGTTTTTCCAATACAAAATTAAGGTCCCACACTGGAGTAGGGGCTCTCCTGGGTGGTCTTAAGTTTTTTGCCCCTCTGAGGAACTGCTTAAGCAGTGGATGAGAACAAGGGGTGGTTCTGTGTTGTAATGAGCTGAAATGGCTGAGGCGTGAATTTTGATGGAGGAAAAGGAAAGGCCCTTGTGAAGCATCTCAGTTAAGTATTGAAGAATCTGAGGTAAATTGGGTGCTGCTGTGGCCATCCCTTGAGTTTGGTTCCAGGCACAGTATCTTTTCCATTTTTCAGCATAAGATTTTCTAGTACTAGGCCTCCTTGCCTCCAAAATGACATCCAACACTTGTTTACTGAAGGATGGTAAACGGTGAGATTAGGTAATTAGCCAGGCTGTCAGGTTCAGGGTTTGAAGCTGGGGGTGCAGAATCTGGCTCTCCTGCTGAGACAGCAGGGTAGGGGTCTGAGGTAGGCGCCATGGGGACAGCCAGCTGTGACACATTGCGCAAGAAGGGGTACCATTGTTGATGTGGCCAGTCTGGTGCAATCAGTGTCATCCTTGGTTTGTCCTGTTTGATCTTTAGTAGTACTTTGGAGAGATAACTAGATTTTATATTATTAATACATAATCACCCATTGTTGAATGGCTCTTTGAGCTTTTGTTCGTTTGCGTCACATACTGCCTCAATTGATAATTTTAGTATGAGACAATATGGCGCATTAAGTAGAGTAAACGACTTTTATGATATGTTCAGTATTACTATATGGGCATGATTAGTTTGTTATATGAATTGCGAATATCTATTAAATATGTATTGGTTTCAGTCGTAGACTGTAGGTATTACTGCTAATATACCTGATCGCAAATTTGACTGATGTTTCATCTGTCTACATATACATTTTTAGATGACTAACGAGCTAATATTTGGTGCTAGCCGGTAGTTGCAACATTCATATATGCTTAAAAATCAACTGGGCATATCTTTTGGTTCTGGGAGAGTTTATTATTTTTATGATGGATAGGTTTATCTGATGAAATCATGTGATTTATTTTCTAATGTATTTTATGCTATGTTTTTTAATTAGGTAAATAAATAAACAAACAGTATTTGTTTGTAAATTACGGGTGCTATTAGCTAAACATGGCCTTCTTTTTTGGATTGATATATTGGGATGTAAACCAAGCTCCTAATAAGTATCGCTTATGATTTATAATGTAAGATACTGACTGATTTTGCCATTTAAATCCATGAATAATGTACACAGAAGTTTTTAATGATTTATATTTCATTAACTTATGTTAATAAATGATGAACCATGTAGCTTTTATGTAGGGTATTTTTAAAGGTTTGGATTTTAATATCGTCAGTTATCAGGAAGAACTGTGCCTTTAAAAAGTTTTGGACACATTGTATCTTTAAATTGTCTAATTACTGCTTTTGATTGTTTAATTGAAAGTTCTGTCACTGTATAAAAGAAAGCGTTTTTTCTTGTCTAATTGTAACCTAATGAAGCGCACCTGAGTGTGCGTGAAAGCGCTCATTTTATATTAAATCTTTGCATTTTATTTTCATGGTGGTTCCTTGCAGTCTCTTCATCTTAGTACTTTGGAGAGGAGAGGCAGAGGAGGAAAGGCATAAACTGATAGATTTTTCCAGATGAAGGACAGAGCAGCCACTTTCCAAGCTTGTTTGTGAGGAGTCCTTGTGCAGAATTTGTCCAAATGGTAGTTCTGGGGGGAGGCAAACAGGTCTATATCTGGGATCCCCCATTTGTTGATCAACATGTTGAAGATCTTTGGTTCCAGTTTCCACTTGTGTGGGTCCATGAGATTTCTGCTTAGTTCATCTGCCAGTGTATTTAGCTTTCCTGGCAGGAATTGAGCCTGTAGATGAACTTGGTAGCTCAAGGCTGTGTTCCACAGAGCCATGGCTAGTCTGCAGAGGGGGTAAGCATGGGTATCCCCTTGCTTGTTTATGTACCACATAACAGTGGTGTTGTCCGTCTTTAACATTAATTGTCCTAGAAGAATGTGGTCCTTGAAGGCTGTCAGAGCATTCTGTACAGCTAACATTTCTTTTTGACTGATATGCAGGTGCATTTGATTTGAGTTCCATTTGCCCTGAATGCACTTCCCTGCAAGGTGAGCCCCCCCCCCATGCATAGTCTGATGTGTCTATTGTTAGGGTTTGGGCAGCGGGGGGTAGAGTGAATGGTAGTCCCTTGTTTTGGTGGCAGGCCTCTGCCCACCAAAGGAATTCTAACTGTAGGCAAGGTATGATAGGAATCATTGCTTCTAGATCCTAAGAATGTTGACACCATAGGCTTTTTAGATACCATTGTAGTTTCCTCATATGCAGTCTTGCATATGGAATTAGTAGAATGCACGAGGCCATGAACCCCAAGGCTTGCAGTATTTGCCTTGCAGATAGCAGGGTTTTTGTGGCCACTAGTTTGAAGTAAGTTGTCAAATGAATTTGTTTCTCTGGCATGAGGAAAACCATCTGGGAAGTTGTGTTCAAGCTTGCTCCCAGGAATATAATTTGTTGATAGGGTACCAGGTATGACTTCTATTCGTTTATGGTGTACCCCAGACAAGTTAACACCTTTTGTACAAATGCCAGATGATTCAAATGTATGTCCTGGCTTTCTGCCTGAATTAGACAATCGTCCAGGTATGGGTATATCTGAATATTTATTTCCCTGCAAAATGCAATGACTGGAGCTAGGCACTTTGTAAATACCCTGGGTGCAGTAGATAAGCCAAAGGGCAGTGCAGAGAACTGATAGTGCATGCAGCCTGCTTTGAAGCGTAGGTATTTTCTGCAAGATTCCCTGATTGGGATGTGCAGGTAGGCTTCCTTTAAATCTAGTGTTGCCAATCAGGCATCTTTGCCAATTATGGGAAGCAACTGGTGAAGTTAGCATTCTGAATTTTGGAATCACCAAAAAGGTGTTTAGGATAGACAGGTACATGATAGGACGCCATGAGTTGTCTTTTCTGGGCACCAGGAAAGGTCTTTAGTAGAAACATTGTCCCTTTTTCTCTTCTGGTGCAGTCTGAGTAGCCTTTAATCTTAAGAGAGAAAGTACTTGCTTTTGAGCCTCTGCCCACTTATTTGGGGGTAGATCTGGCCAACCATTTGGGGTTGGTAATGTATGGAAGTGACATCTGTGTCCTTGGGAAACTATGTTTAAAACCCATTTGTCCTGGGTAATGACTTCCCAGTTTTTTGCTTGCAGAGCAATCTTTCCCCCTAAAGGAGCAGTCAGTTGAGAAGTGCTTGTAAGTTTTAAAGTTAAGTCATTGAGACAGCTTACCATAGAGGGAGTCTTACTACTCCCTGGTTTGGAAGTGGGAGCCCCCCCCCCCCCCCACACACACACACTACTTAGTCCTGTGCGTACCCTGGGACTGAAGCCTGGGTGTTCTGCTTATTCTGGGTTTGAACTGAGAGGGCCTGGAAGAGGCAGGAAAGGACCAATTTTTTGAGGGCCAATGCCTACTAAATCTAGGAGGCTGCACTTGTAAGAAATCTTTAACAGTTTGCATAGATTTAGCTTTTTCCCCCCATCTTTTTAAGAACTTCTTCTGCTTTGTCGCCAAACAGGCGGTCCTGATTTAAGGGAGCATCCAGCAATTTAGTTTTAACATGATCTGGCAAAGACTGCTCCTTAAGCCAAGCATGTCTTCTAAGTACAGACCCAGTGACAGCAGCCCTGCAAGATGCCTCTAGTGAATCAAAACCACATTGCAAAGTATGTTTTCCAACTTGTTCAGCAGAATGCATTAAATCCTCTAAATGCTTATTTTCAGAACAATCAGGAATCAACATCATTTTCTGTTTAAGCAATCCAATAATATGCTGCTGATACTTTAACATATGTAAATGGCAATTTAAGGCCCTGATGGCCAAGGTTGCAGAGGTGTATACCTTCTTACCCCATCTATCCAAGGCCCTGGAATCTGTATCAGAGGGGGTAGGAGTTTTGGCAGTAGTAGCCTTAATGCCCTTGGGTCCCTGTGAAATGGTCTCAGGATCCGCAGTAGGATTTTTAAAAAGGAACTTGTGAGAATCAGGAACCCTGTAATATCCATCAGGTTTTCTGGGAGCGGGAGCTAAAGAGTCAGGGACCAAGCTAGATTCTGAAAAGGTATCGTCAACGATGTCCAGCACAGGAGGGATAGCTAAAGGCCTGTGTTGGGGCAGGAGTAAGAAATCTCCAAGCCTCTTTTTAGAATCAGAGTAATCCTGGCTTTCCCAGTGAAAATGCTCTCTAAGAGTATGCAAGGTTTCACCAAAAGAAGAATCCTCTGGGGGAGAAGCAGAGGGAATAGAGTCCTCTGCATCAGAATCCTCATAGGCAGATAAGGGTAAATCCTGGTCATCAGAGGAGACAGAAATTTCAAAATCCTGGTCAGAAGTATCATAAGCAAATTCAGTCCTAGGTATCTTAGAGGGGGAAGGTTGGCTTCCCCTGATTAATGTAATAAGGTCTTCAGCCATTCTTATCATTTGTTTTTTAGGCATAGAGGCCTGACCATGCAGTCTGGGCATTGGTTTCCTAGGCATGGTTCGAGTTTTAGGCCTAGAAGAAGAAGATGGCGTTGGTTTAATATGCAAATCAGTAGGCCTAAATACACCCTCAGAAGCCGGTTCCTGCACAGCGGCTCCAGACCCATCCAAGGTAGAGAAATCTGCAGGTTCCACAGTTGAAGCATCTCGCGGCATACCAGACTCCGAATGGGTCTCAGTAGAGGCCTGTGAATCGGAAGTAGCGGGTATCAGGGGCTGCGAAAGTGCCTCACTGAGTACCGGCGAACTGGCAACTAGCTTAGGAGAAGCGTCGTCGGCAGCTTTGGACCTAAGCGGCCTGTCTCTGTCTTTGTCTTTGCGTTTTTTTGAAAAGTCGGTAGTCGGGTGGCTTACCGAAGACATATCTGGATAATTGAACTGAGTACCAAAATATTTAGCAGTGAAAATGTACCAACGACGAATAGTTTGTGGTTTAAATAAGGCACAAAACCGACAGCGAGGGATGTCGTGGTCAGGGCCTAGGCAAGGAATACAGTAAGAATGAAAATCTTTATGAGGTATTTGCTTTCCACAAAAAATACAATTATTGACTTTTACTGACATCGGTTTAGAGCAAGAAAAAGTTTCCCCAATGGGGCACTTAGCTTTAGTTGAAGACTTTAGTTATGAAACTCGAAAATGAAAATTTAAGGAGTCGGACGACCGGCACTTGCAAACTGCTTCTGCTTCGGGCACCGCACGACAAGAAAGACCGATGTAATGGCGTCGGTTGCATGCTTTATACCTCTGACTACCTGACATCATGGAAGATGAGACAGCAACCGACGCAGAAGCCAAGACTTTGATAATCAGGCCGACTGAGGGCTACTGCAAGCAGGTAACCCAAATGTGATGACTGCAACAGTGAAACACGAAGAATATGCACTGTTATTTCTAAATTGTAGTGGTTAAAATGTATAAGACACATAATGAAAGTATATCTGAAATTATTTTGAGTTTTAATAAATAAAACACAGAGACCTGCACATTATGAACAGGTAAAGAGAACTGGCTTGATCCATTTTGTACATAATTACAAAATTCTAGCCTGATCTCCGTTTTCACATATGTTACATCATCAGAGATCTTGTATTATTGCTACATGTAGCCTTTCTGTTCACTCCACCTGACATCTAGTGGGAGTGTGCTCCATACATCCATCATAAAGAAAGGTTTTACTATCCATGGTTTTCCAGTGATCATATCATACACAGATAAAGAGTGGTTTCACAAAGACTGACAGTGTTGTCAGAATGTTTTAAGAACACTATTACAGACTCCCACTACATGCAAATTGTACATTTTTCAATTCCAATTATGCATGGAGCAACCATCTACAGCTCCTATTTATTATAATCAGCTCCAGGATCATTGCATCTCAATGAAAGGGATGCTGCATGTTTCGAGCATCAGTGACTCACACAACCAGCTTTGACATATTAGATTTCTCAGGGTCAGTCTTGAACCAGCTGTACCAACTCTGGCCTAAAGGGGTGGTGGTGTACAAACTAGTCTTGAAGGTTAGCTGCCACAGCCTAACACATACATCCAGTTTAGATATGTCCATTCATGTTTTTTTTTATAATTTCCAAAGTGTGCATCCTGTTGCAAAGCAAACATTACTTGCAAAGTGAAATGGCATTCCATACAACACATGAGTGCTTGACATGAAACTAGCCCAATGGGAAAGCCTTGTATTGTTCCATATGGCAAACCTTTTTCCACATTTAGATCAATTTACTAAAGATTCTCTATTTCCTATCATGACTCCAGCTCCTAATCCAATTTACTGCTTTCTTGATCCTACTAAGCTGTCCAGTTTATTCAAGATTCATCCACCTTTGATTGAAGCAACATAAATGTAGTTCTGATTTTCTGAAAGTCCAGTTTTGAGAAGTGTAACTCAAAAACCATAAATATATACATACGACAGACAGATGCGCACACACACACACACACACACACACACACACACACACACACACACACACACACACACACACACACACACACACAAGCTTTCACTGTAGAAGAACTAGCCTTCCCTACACCTCCCATGTAGTTTGCTTCAGACCAATTCCTCCCCCAAGTTATATTACCAACTCTGCCATCATGCTACAGTGAAGAAAAAAGGAAAACATTTCCTGAAAGTGCACCACCAGCTTGCACAAAACAACTTGTTGAATGAACTGACATTCATAAAAATATTAACAACAGAATAAGGAGGTGCAGCTAAACCATTTGTTCAGATGTGTCACTCTATAAATCATATTATATACTTTTCTGGGGTCCTCTTAAGACATTTTCTTTTTGCTTTAAGACCACTTCTAATCCTAATTCCTAAACCTAGGTTCAAAAGCAAATTAATAAGTGCACTGGTACAACAGTTCCACTGTGGCTCCATGTTGCCTTATGTTCTGTATTCCAACATAATAAAATGTAAATCTTTTTTTTTTCTTTTGGGGAATTTTCTACTGCTGACTGGAGCCTGACCGGCCAGTAACTGTTAGCATCTTTATTATTCTCTGTTTGTGTAGAACAACTACATCTGTCCTTTCAAACAACCGGGATTACAAATTCTGTGAAACATACCTCTTAGCTGTCTAGATTTATTCTATACATTTATATATATAAATCCACGGTGGCATCTCTACTGATCCCAAATGTGCATGTTGTGTCTCTTTACAGTTCTGAATACCATGCCATTCTGCAGCAAAATCATCATGCACATTTGTCACCAGCATAGTTTTAAACTGAACTAACCCCCTCTCATTTTTACACACCCATTCACAGGACTGCCATAACAAAACTAAACTTTCCTTCTTTATAGCACACGCATCACCAGTAAAATTATAAGCTCTCTTATTAACACATATGTGCAGAGCACAGTGACTAATAACATGAAATCCCCCCTTTCGTTTACACACCTGTCACTACCACAGTAAATACTGATATTAGTCATTTATCATAACACACTTTCCCCAGCAAGGACATGAATGGCATTAAATAGCTTCTCCTTGTAGCATAACCATCAGCTATACAGGCAGTACAGCTGTGAAAGAAATAATGACACACTTTTCTGTCCTGTGCTACGTGTCCCCCACACATCGATGAAGGAAATAACATTCCCCTCTCTTTTATTCCTCACATGTCTAACTTGGTGAATAATGTAATTATAACCCCCCACAGCATTCAAAGCAGACCAGTATCCTTTAATGACCTAAGGACCTAAGGATGTTTCCTTTTGTTAACACAGCTATAGCTGACAGCACCTAGTACTACTGCAGATCTCTTATTTATGCTGTTTTAAAGCCAGCACATATTAGCAATTCATAAAAAGTTGGATATGTTGCACATTATCAGTCTTTTGGGAAAACCCATGGTGCTGCCTGGGACAACAGTAATATATGAGAGCAGTTCTAATGTAATAGTATAGTAGGCATAATGGAGGAAGTACCAGTGATCATGTCACTGTATCAGTGACTAGTATGTAAGTAGGTCTGCAAAAAAGGGAAGTGGCTAAGTGTGCTACAGGCATATCCAGTAAAGATGCATACATGAGTATTACATATGAAGAATAAATACTGTAAATCAGTGTGTGTGTGTGTGTGTGTGTGTGTGTGTGTGTGTGTCCATGTATGTATAAATTGCATGTGCACATACTGGAGTGTGTTGTTGACTACACGTATGATTAACCCAGAACATAAAATTACTGCTGCATTAAACATAAGAAAACAACATTAAAACAGAGAAAATACATTAAGGCTGAAGGTAGTAAGTATTCAGAGTCCTAGATTTAGTTTAGAAAGTACCAGAATAGTAAACCACACTAAAGATTCTAGCATTCATGATTTTCAAATGGAGATAGCAACACACATGACAAGATGTGGCCACTCCCTGCCTTATCCCATCCTTGCACAAAGATGATGGAAGTTGTGGTCACCCCCTGCCTTATTCCATTCCTGTACAAAAAATATGGTATATTAAGGTATTCAGGAGTTTTTGCAGCAGCCGAAGTGGAAAGCTCTGCCTTAAGTCATGTGATCAGGTTCTGGTTAATCTAGTTATATGGACATTTGCTCTGTATCATCAGCCATGGTATGGTTGGGTTACAGCCCTGGACAGTGACGGCAGAATGGGTGTGACATGGTACAGGGACATCAGATACACAATAGGTGATTGTGCTGACCCCTGAACATAACTGTGATAACCGTATCAAAATCCTGTCCCAGTTATGACAGTTCTCTTGGAGTTTACATGACATCCTCTCTGTTCCCCATTAGAAGAGGGAAAACTAATATTTTGTGAGTTTTGATGCTTTGAGAAATAAATCGTGATTCACAAAATAGTGAATTCTGAAAACTGATGTGGGTATTCAGTTCAGGTGCCAATGCAGACTGCACAGTGTAAGGGATTTCAACAGTATCCTGTCACACAAGTTTATGGTCAACATTAGTAACTTATACAGTCATAATCTTTACCAGAGCAGAGAAAGTTTTTTTATGTCCTATGTCACCTATTCCAGGCATAACTACTAGATGACATTTATGTACATTCTGGCAATGTTCATGCTTCCACTGGCCCACAGAGTGCACCCCAATCCTCCTCTATCCTGAAATTCGATGTGTCCAGCAATCAATGTTTTTTCCCTAGCCTCTGTGGTTCTGGGTAGTGGGATTTCAGCAAGACCTCAGTAAAGCCTACAGATTGTTCTGCCTGTTTGGCACAGAAGCAAATAATCTACAGAAGTGACAAAAAAATTGTGCAGTCCCCAGAACAACCTAATGTGACAGGTTTTGGCAATTCTGTTACTATAGCTACATCAGCCCAGATGACACAATTGTAAGCCCAAGTTTCATAAGTAAATCCTGAAGGACAAGAACCACTTTAGTACCTTTGGGTTGTATCATCTAATAAGTAAATTATAGGTTTTAAAAACACACACTTTGGTAGGTGTGTAAATGCTTTACTCTTATTTGGTATCATTTTCGAGTGAGTTATGTATTTAAAGAATAATAAAAGTTAAAATGCTAATGCTATACAGCAATACCTTTGTTATACTACTTGTCATATTTACCAGGCCTGACAATGTCATTGTGTTTATTTTAACTATAGCAGTTTTTACAGGAATATTGAAACAGAATTCAGTTTTTTCCTGGCTCTCAACTCTCGCCAAAGGCTTTATCACATTTCTCCAGGGTCACTAGTGTAAAAGCTGGATGCCTGACTATGTTGCAGTCAATATCTCAGTCACTGTAAGTTTGGGGTGAGGGGTATTAGTGACCAAAACCATCCTCTCTTTCCACAGAAGCAAAGCTATACAGTGAGACACCGCATACTTTCCCCATTGTAATACTGAGCATGCTTGGAACATGCGAATAGGCATGCAAGAGTGTTTCCATGGTAGCAGATGTGCCCTGGTGTTGTCATACAGACATTCATCAGAGTTGCAGTAGCAAGATGAAAAAGACACCTGTTGATTCATAGGTTCATAGGATGATACTAGGCTATTGACCTGGAAGCCCCTATAAGCCTAGCTAAGAGTTTTGCCCATGTTCCCACAAAGTCAGCACCTGTTTCCCCTGTCTAGCAGGAACACAGGTGGGATCCCAGGGCTGTGTTTTCTGTTTCTCATCCAGTAATCCAGATTCCTCTTAAAGAGGCCTAGAGAGGTACTCTGCTTGACATGGAAAGGGAGTCTATTCCACAGATGGGGGGGTCTTTAGGACTCAAATCTATCCTGCCAACAAGTTCTATTAATGTTACAGACCAGTTTGAAGCCTTCCGTGCAGTTTGTGTGAGTGGAGTTTGACTTGCAGATATGCAGCGACTCCATCAAAGCTGGGTCTGAGATGGCCCTGTATGCCAGACACAGGTCACCTCTGAGCAGTCTGTATGAGACTGAGTAGAGGGACAGGGCTTTTAGCCTATCTGTATAGGACAGGTGTTTGAGACCCAGGATTTTCCTGGTCAGGAACGTCAGTGGTCTCTCCAGCTGCTGCATATGCTTGGCAAGATACATGCTGAAGAGGGCACTGTACTCGATAATGGGTCTGATAAGGGAGTAGTACAGGGATGTTATGACCTCCTTGTTCCTGGTCGATGGTTGATAAGTTTGATGGTCACTGTTCTGCCATCCCTAAACATGTTTCCCCATTTTCTATATCTGAAGTTTGGAGATAACAAGCTAGATCACCCGAACGGGGAATACCTCATTTACATGTTAACATGTCACATAATTTACAGCCCATTATTGGGGGGGGGTCTTAATATGGGGCAATTGACTGGTTGACCTGGAAGCTGGTGTATTAGCTTAATGAAACAATACTCTTTTAGCATTTATTATTGTAAAACCTCTGTTTACCTACCCTTTTAGCATTTATTACTGCAAACTCTTTGTTTATTTACTCTTTTAGCATTTATTGCTGTAAAACCTCTGTTTACCAATCAATTAGTATGCAGGCTGGTTTTGGAGAAAGTTTTTTCTCCATCAACTTTATCACCGTGCCTCTTACCCTTTTATTGTCATTATTTATTTCATCCATCCATCCACATCCCCTTTTTCCCATTTCTGCACATGGGGACGGGATGTCACTTCAACTGTGACAATCATCTAGAGCCAAGGTTTACTCTATCGGGTGGCTAGCCCTGTTGCGGTAGTTCTTCCACACTACACACTCACACACACACACACACTACACACTTATGACCAATTTAGAGTGTCCAGTCTACCTACTGCATGTCTTTGGACTGTGGAAGGAAACTAAAGCATGTGGGGGAACCCCATGTAAACACAGAAAAGACATGCAGACTCCACAGAGAAGGCACCCTGGCTGAGAATCAAACCAGAGAGCCTCACAGCAAAAGGTTTCCCAGTTCAATTCTTGGCTGGGGTGCCATTATTTATATATTAACTGGATAAAGCCCTTAGGCACAAATGCCCCCTTTTCAGGGCAATCCCTATACACTGTTTAAGTTACTTGCTTAGAGTCAAATAGTAGCTAAACAGAGACTGAAAGAATCAAACCCAGGATTACAGGATGAACCTTATCAAGGAGTTAAACTTCTGCGCTGAATGTGATAGCAACTGTTTATATGCTGTTTAACTTGGATTATACTTCTTTGCTTATTTTTAATTTGTATGTTGTACACAGCTCACATACAGATATGCAAAAAATTGTAATTCAGTCCTTTTTTTACTGTTTGCTGACATTACCGAGTCATTTTTCCCATTATGTGGGCCTTCTTACAACCATTAAATAGTTTTATACACTGCACAAATGCTGTAATGCTTTTACAAGTGTTGCTTTTAGTATGAAGAATAACAGAACAAGGCTGTCACTGCCAAAATCCTGTGCAACCCCGCTAGGTCCTGATTGGGCTTAACAACAACTGTGTAAAGCAGGTGCAGTCCAGAGGAAATGTAACTTAGATTACTTAATACAAGCAAAACACAGGAGTCTGGTAGAAATGAGCTGAGATATGTTATCTTGCAGCTGCAGACTTGCTTCCTAACAATTTATTCTGTGAGATGTCAGGCATTTTAACAAGAAATGCAGCTGTTTATTCGGTAGAAGTGCTTTTTGTTTTAGCTATGCCGTTTTACTTCTGCTCGCTCAAAGTACTTGCCCAAAGCATGTTGTCTTAGTATGCTTTCCCACATATTTCTAACAATGGAAGTATAACATCTCGAAATATATAGTCTGCTAAAATGCATTTGATGGTCTATGTTAAGTTTTGCATTACATTTTCTACATATATGTTTTCTTGTGTATGCTGTGACTGCTAGCTGCTTTACAGCACTGACTGTTTGGAAATAGGCCTGGGATGAATACAGACTCCATTGTTATGTGCTTTACATAAGCTGTGGAGATTGCTATAAGGTGAGCAAAGCATATAACCTGGACAGAAAGCTAGCAAGTTTGCAGTAGTGGTGACATTTGTGATATTTGCAGATGATGCAAATGTTACACAACTATTTTACCTAAAGAATTTTATTATATTTTACTCACGTAAAGGTCCTGTTTTGACAATTATCTAATGCTCAAAGTCTTAGGATTTATGTAGAAGATGCAAAAATGGCTGATAACAGCCTATGAGTAGCTCATATCTTACTTCAGTATTACACTATTGTCTTGTGATTCAAATCAGAAGCAACATTCAGAAACTCTTCTGCTTGGCTACAAGGTATAGTTGCTGAGAAGGACAATGGACAATGTCAGGCTATGATCTAGAAAATTCCTTTGTGTACTCAGCATAAACCGATTGCACTTCACTTCCATCTATTGACACTGGGTATCACAGTTACCCAGTTCACAATCTACAAGTTTTTTTGGTGACACCAAATTACAGGTCAGGCAACAGTCTGGCTCAGCTTTTCAAAAGCCACAACTTCCAGTCACCATAACACATTTTGTGTACCAAGAGCATTTTCAGTCCTTCAGGGCTGTTTCTACAGTAGCCTTACACAGCTACAGTGAATCTCACATTTCGTTTTCCAGGGTTTGTAAAATATAAGTCTATTACCTGAACATACACTTTGTTTATTAAATGGCTGAACCCTAGCCTACATCACTGCCACACCAGGCTGCTACAGGCTTTGGCTTGCAGTTTGATAGAAGAATGTACTACTCTATCTTGCAGCTTGGTAGAGCTCTGAAAACCAGGTAATTAATTATTCATGAGGGTTCCATTCAGGGCCTTCTTCTTTGGATTGCAAATTATGGTTAAGCACTAATCGGGCACCTCAGTATAGCCTAATACAGAGCTGTTTTTTTGATTCTTGCCATAGATCCTGCTTCGGAAAATGCACAGTCACTGGGACACAGGTTATATTATAATAATTATAACAAAATCAGAATAATGTCCTCTGCAATCTTTGGGAAGAGGTAGAAGAAATGTCAAATGCCCAAGAATTCTATATTTAGGCATTCCTTAACCTTTGTGTATATAAAATTAAAATGGCTGTTTCTTTTTTTTCATGAATGTACAGAAGTTTTAAAGGTATTCATTTGTCTGTATCATTTGTATATCACTAAAACTTGGTAACTTCATGTGGCCGTCAGATGTTTAGCAGTCACCAATTAATCTAGCAGCAGGTTTTACATGAGATGCAGTTAATAAGTGCTGTACACAGAAAACTATCAATGTATTATACCAAATGTTACAACATTAATAAAAAAATCCACAGTGTTTCAGAAAGTCTGAAATCTTCTGTCATATAAACATAATGATAATAGGACAATAAAATACTAATGTATTCATTCTCTTCCACATCACTTCATATAGGATTGAAGAGCCCCCAACACCCTCCCCTTACATTTTATATATCAACATCAAAGCTGTATCACTGACATTCTGCAGAACCCCCACTCCTGTGGTGTTAATCTTCTCATATTTCCATTACAGTGATACAGCTTCTCATTTATGCACCTTTGTACAGTACAGGTAATGTCAGCTGGTGGAATCAGTGCATTAAAACACAGCTTTAATAAAAGCTATCTTTTTGATGAAATGCTGTACTCTCCTGCATTTGTGGTATTGTGCAAACTCTCAGAATCTGGATGCATTAAAAAGTTGCCATTACAGGCAGATATGTTAATCTGACATTTTCATCAGTGGAACACCACCTGATACATACACCCTTTCTCTCATGAGGCAGCAAGCCTAGCAAGGATATGTTTAACTAATGGGTGTTGGGTGCAGGTGATCAATCCTCCTGCTTGAATACTTTAATGTATGACGTTAACATATTACTGCCAACATTTTAATTGTGCAAATATTTTTATGATACCAGGATATTATTGTGTAGCCCTATACAGAAAAATTAGGTTTGAATACAGTTTTGTGTTTATGTATTGCACAATAACCAAGCCGATAATCTCAAACATTCTTGCTTCATCCCTCATTTCAAAATGACATTAAATAGATATTATTTTCATTCTAGTTATGTTTTGTGTACCTTAGTAAAGAAATACTTTTATTGTAGCAAGCTCGATACTCATAATATGAATCAGCAGGTGATCATGGGGCCTACAGATAAATGTAGTATTTTCATAGGAAAGTACCAGGCTGGCTGCCTATATGGGCCATTTTAAGTCTAAATAATTTCCTCAAAGGTAAGAATCAAACCCTGTACCTTGTGTCTGTGAGGTAAACACCTTAACCATTATCTCATCCCCAGTGTTTTTCAGTGGGGTCTGCAATGAAGAATCAAGAGTTGCTCTGAATTTGTGATCTGGTATCAGTAGCCATAGTTGATCGTGAAAACAATGATACAGCAAGCTTCCCTGAACTTTAGAAGGTCAGTCTTTGATAGTATGGCAGTACATCCCATAATACATGAGAAAAATAGGACAAATAAGTCAGTGAAGAAACAAAACAGATTTTTGAAAGGCAACACAAATTTACTAGCAACTCTGTCAAAATGTAATAGACTGTTCTTCTGACAAAGGAGAAGGGCTTCCATTTGCGATGTCACCGACTTGATGAGGGTACCAGCCTAGGTGTCAGAGAACCAAAAATACATGGGAGAGGTTAGATGCCTCTTTTGTGGTGTTTTTTTATAACCAGAAATTGAGATCTGCACCTGTAATACTATTTTTCTGTCTAGACAAAATGAACTGTTTTTTGTATTTTAATATAATCCTTGTTTGTATCTTAGGGTGGTTTTTCCCTCTAGTGCCTGGCATTTTCTGGTCTATGTGGCAAATTCCCATTAGAAAACAAAGAACCATTCTGTGTGGCAAATTCCCATTACAAAACAAAGAACCATGGAAACAAATAGTCCTATATACTTTGGTGAAAGGGTAGAAGAGGATGTCTGCAGTGTAGCAGGTGTGTATAAACACCCTCATGTGTCCAAAGCAGAAATAAGGTAGGTTACATAAGTCCAGCCAGACCTACAAGATGCTAGTAGTGGTGCTTATAACAGACCCCTGACTTTTGTCCTTTCAGGGGATGTCTGGAAAATGTTAGGGAAGGGAGTGAGGAGAACTGCTTCCAGCAACAGTGAGCAGAATGGTGCAGCTGAAAAAACATAAGAGGAAGTCTTAAAACTGGTTTCTGTAAAACAGGCACAGTAGTTTGGTAAATCTGAATTACAAAATGCAATCAGTATTAAACAAATCATTTTTATTCCATGTTTATATAAAAGGTGGTTAAATTATAAGAAAAGACTAATAGTAACATCCATGGGAGGGATATGCAACTCCTACGACAAAAAGCAAACAGACGATTGCTTGACAGCACACTAACGTATAAATCTAGTGAAAAGAAACATCTCTTATTTCACACTGCCTAGCTGCAGTATGACTGTTCTTCTTAAAGGTTATTGCTAACTTCTGGCAATAAATCTAAATCTCTACAATAAATCATAATATTAATGTAAACAACTGTTCCCATAATATACAGCTTATATTGTGAACTAAATAGCATATTCCTCTTTTTACTGCCAGTGTGTCTCTGTTTCTTTATGGGAATGTTTTATAAAAGATCATTCTTTCTTTTTCAGAGGTATATCCTAGGAGAAATAGTGAGGAGAAAACCATAACAAGGCAATTTACCATATGACAACTGAACGACAGTGGGCTGAGTATGCCCTTTAATAAGACACTTAATAAGAGATATTAGCCCGACTCTTAGTAATGATAAATTATTATTACTAAGTATTTAGCCAGAAATATTTAATTTGTACACCATATTCACACATTGCTAGTGTCTATAATGAATATGTAATTAAAGATGCAGCACAAAAGTGTATTTAGTCATTCATTTTTGGACCTGCTGTGCCCTATTCAGGGTCATGGGAAAGCAACAGCCTATATAAGCACTCAGTGGGTGCAAGGCAGAAATCCAGTCGTAGATGGGATACCGGCCAATCACAACACAAATGCCTGTGCTCGTGCACGTGAACACACACAAACTCATTCACAGAATTACAAGCAGACCTTTAGGTAAATTAGTGAATTTTCACTTGTCCTGCTGGTGTGTACTTGGATTGTGGGAGGAAACCAAAGTGGCCAATAAAAACCCATGTGTACATGGGGATGGCATGAAGACTGTAGTTAAAAACATAGCAAGCATAGTTAACTTTTTCTTTTCTACTTGCTTGCTGTTACCCTTATTAAATAATAGATTAAGAAACTGATTAAGTTAAGTTTGTCAACTGGATTTGAGGGCTGGTAAAAGACCCTTTTCAGCCACTACCTGAACCACAAGGCAGTGCACTAGATACACAAACATATGCATTTGTTTAATAGAGCATGCAGCAAATGGAACATACAAGGCAACATTGTTGCATTAGTATAAATGTAAGTGAAACAAGAAAGTAGAATAGTTATTTGCTAAAGTAGGTGCAGAGTGGAAGTGCCAGTAGATGGAATCAGATCATCATCATTATTATCATAACCCCCCTTTTCCCCATTTTCTACATGGTGACAGGGTGTCACTTTAAATGTCACCATCTCTCTCAGTTCAGTGCCACTCTCCTGCTTTTTTTGATGGTCATGCCTTACTGTTACAGGTCATCTCTCACACAATCCATCTATTTCTTTGCTGGACATCCTTGTTTCCTCTTGTCCTCTTCCTGTCTCTCTCTCTCAAATCATCACCAAACTTTCTACTTTCCTACACATGTGCCAAAACCACCACCATTTACTCTCCTTCATCTTCCCTACAATTGGAGCTACTTGAACATCTGTTCTGATGCCATCATTTCTTCATCTGCCCTTCATCTCAGGTAGGCCATCTCCATCACCTCTAGCTACCTCTATTCACCGCCACTATTTTGGAAACTTTACTTTTCAGTTGATTTGGCATTCTTCTGTCACACACTACCTCTGACACTAGATGGAGTTGGATGTAGCCCCTCTGATTCTAGCACTGACCTTCTCATTCAGATATCTCTTCTACTCAGCTGCCCCTCACAGATACTTGAAGCTGTTACCTTGTTTGACTGTTTCCCTTCTATCCGAAGTTCAGCTTCTTCTGATTTCCCCCATCTGCTGGCATGACCACTGTGTTATCTAAACATGGTTTCATCCCATGTGCTTTCAGTTTTCTACTCCATTACCCTTCTATTTGCTGAAGTTTTTGTTTATAGTCTGCTTACAAGACTGCATGATCTGCATATAGCAGTTTTGCTGTTCTGTCCTCCTCAACCTGTTTGCTGGTGTAGTACTTCATCAGAATGAACAGCAGTGGACACAAAGCTCAACACTAATGCATTGCTCTCTCACTAGGAACCCCTCTGTGAAGATGAACACCGTTTGCATTTGTGTTATTGGGTCCTTGGATTTGATTCTACCACAGTTTCTGTCACTTTAGACCACAGCAATGCTGCTCAAATCAACTTTCTTGGGACCCTGTCATATGTTTTCTCCAAATCCAGGAATGCCCAGCTGCAGTCTTTCCTCATCTCTAGCTTTCTATCAACTATCAGTCTCACTGAAAACATCAGGTCAGTTGTGCTGCATCCTGATTTGAATCTAAATTACTCATCTCCCATCTTATGTTCTACTGCTCTGTATATTCATTTATCAATCACCCTCTCCGGTACCTCAACATGCAGTGTGAAAGGAGTCTGATACCTGTAGACTGCCCTCAGTTGTAAATGCCTCCTTTGCACTTGGACACCGGCATTCCAGTCATCTGGGATACTCTTTTGTTGCCCCGCTGTTATATATTTATTTAACATTTGTTTACTGGGAAAGTCCGACTGGACACAGGTCCATTTTCAGCACAGGCCTGGGGAGAAAAGCTCCAACAATATGAAAAAACAAACATTATACCACAAGAAAATTACAGAGTACAAGGTCAACAATGAAAGTACACATTGCAAATATAAATAACCAAAAAGATTATGATCTGATATATTATGATATGATATGAATAAGAAAATGTTATGAGTACCTTCAAGAGCTGTTTCTCTCCAAACTCACTCAACATCTTGATCATATCTGCTGTGACCTCATCAGAGCCTGTTGCTTTCCCTGACTTCATTTTCCTTAGTGCTGTTCTTACTTCTTCTAGGGTGGCTCCTCCTCTTTTTTCATCGTAGGCTGTGTGTGGGCAGTACACCTTCAGTTTTTTTTTTTTCATTCAGAAGCTGCTGAAAGTACTCCTTCCATCTGCCTTTGCTATCCTGTGGATAGTTGAGCAGGTTGTTGTGGGCATCTCTTATGAAGGGTGTCTGATGACTATTGACGTTATCAGAAGAAGATAATTAACTTAATTTATTTAGACATCTGAATGCAGTAAACATACCTACAAACCGCCACATATTAACAGTAAACTTGCACACAATCTGGCCTATTCACTTTATACATGGCAACAAATGTGGTGGGTCTACACTTATGCACTGCTCACATTTATCTGATGTATGTAACATTTAATATATTTTCCACACCGAATCTTTAAAA
Organism: Protopterus annectens; assembly: GCF_019279795.1. Lineage (NCBI taxonomy): Eukaryota > Metazoa > Chordata > Ceratodontiformes > Protopteridae > Protopterus > Protopterus annectens. The sequence continues at coordinate 127,379,663 of NC_056730.1, read as the reverse complement.
CAGTTTTATATTTAAACTGTAAATCTGAATGACTGAAATTCTACCCTGTGTATTCAGCACCTATAGCCAACCAATTCACACTTGTGTTATACAAATAATACAGTCATAAATCATCGAGGTGACTAACCAAGCTCTTGACATCCCTACTCAATCAAGAAAAAAAACTCCAAAACTTCCTCTTCCAATCAGTTCACAGATACCATCAAAAATATCTCAGAAATCACAACTGCCCTTGACAATCTACCTGCTGAATAGCTTAAAACAACAAAAGAGGCAATTGCATATCCAGTTTCAATTCTGATAATTTTATCCATATCTGAAAATAATGCCCTCCTGTTATGGTAAAAATCATTCATTATTCCACTGAAATAAGGGCAGAGTTAATACAGATCTTTCAAACTATAGGCCAACTGCTATTCATCTCCCCTATCAAAATATTTGAAAGAAAATATGTTCATATACAACTTTTCAGCTATCTAATAGATGACCAGCCTCTGTCTTCAACTCAACACAACCTTTGTCCTCATTGGAGCATGACTACTGCTTTGCTAAAGTTTTTTTTTAATGCTGTCAACACCCACAGACATGTTGGAAGTCTGGTCTCCATTATGTTTCTATACTTATCAATAGCTTTTGATACTGTCTCCAGACAGAAACTCTTACATAACCTCTCATCCTTAGGGCTCACCAGGACTTCACTGGAATGGTCCCATAGCTATTTCTAAAAAAACAAGCAGTGAAATAGAAAAAATATTTTTCCACCTTCTTGCCAGCAACTATTGGTGTCACACAGGTTATCTATCCTAGTCCCCATATTCATCAATGACATCTGCACTGCTACAAAAAATGCTCCCCTAATTCAATATGTATATGACTCAACCAAAATCTGTTCTGCCAAAACTCTTTCTAAACTTAGATCTTACACAACAATCCTTCTTATTGATTGAATCATGGCTAATTCACAGTTACTTCTAAACTCTAAAACATGTAATTATTGCTCTTTACCCCAAAACAAATCACTACCAAAACAGCAGTATTTACTACCATCTCTGATAACAACATCATGATAGAACAAGTGAACCACGCAAAATTACTGGGGGTATCATTATAGATGACCAGTTGAAATGTGAGCACTGTGTATCACATTTGGATAAAAAGATCATCAAAACCAAGGTACAATATACAGGATAAAAATATACTTCATTGGCATTGGCAGAAGACATATAGCCTTTACTTTCTTATTGCTGTTTCTCCTGTATGGTACCCCAATCTTCACTAACCTTCAAGTCTCACAAGTGTCCACACTTGAGCAATGTTATAATAAAATAGTCAAATTTGCAGTAAACTATAACAGCAGAGGCAGCACAATACTGGCTAACACTCAGGGAATGAGACTGGTTAGAACTAACACATCACCTAGTTCTTTCCTCAAATAACTACAATGCATAGACTTATCTTAACCTAGAACTTTTCCCAGGCCTTAACAACTTAATAAAATATAATTGTATGCTCAAGAGAAAAATCACTATTCATTTTAACCAAATTATCTAATAAGCAGAGGACTCTCTCTCTCTCTCGCTATTCAAATACTGTAGCTAAACTGTGGAACCATATCCCTCTATCACTGACATTCATTCAGAATTTAAACTAATTTAAAACTCAACTAAAACTTCACCTATCAAATCAAGTGATGTACTCCTGTATGTCTCCAGGAGAAACACCACTGGAATCTTCAACTTGCCTTATCATTAAACCATTTCTCTTGAATAAGAATTCTATGCTGCACATCCAGTCTTCACCAATACCCGATTAGTTTTACTAACACCAGTGAGTCATATACTTAGTTTGTGTGTCACTGCTCATCATCTCACCTCTGTACTTTTAACATAAACTTTATGATAGCAATATATAATTGTCATGGAACCTGCTTAATATCCAAACTCTTGACTACAGTATTAACATTTTCTGCTCCACCTAGTTACTTTCCTCAGTTCTACTCCTCTGAATGTTTAAACAGTAGTCTCAAAATCTATTGGTGCAGCGGTTAGCATTGCCGCCTCCAGCAAGAGGTTCTCCGGTTCGATTCTCGCCTGGGGTGCCTTCTGTGCGGAGTCTGCATGTCCTCCCTGTGGTCGCGTGGGTTTCCTCCGGGTGCTCCAGTTTCCTCCCACATCCTAAAGACATGCTGTACGTGGATTGGACACTCTAAATTGGCCCTAGGTGTGAGTGTGTGCATGCGTGTTCCTTCTGTGGAAGGTTGGGTGCTGGGCTGGCAGCTTGACACTGTAAAACTCCACTGCCAATCATGAGCGGACAGGTGATCCGCTGTGGTGACCCCTAACCGGGAAAAGCCGAAAGAAGAAGGAGTCTCAAGATCTATTTTGTACTAACAAAACCACTGATACACCTCTTCAAATGCTCAGTATTAAAAACATCTGCACAATGCTGAAGCATTTTATGTTGTAGTAGTTGCATTTATTGCATATGAACATAATCTAATTAGCAGATATACGTGCAATTGCTCATGTATGTTATTTAATATCTGTTCATGCAATCACCGAATGTCTGTTTAAAAAATGTTTGTAATATGTTGAAGCTTTCATTCCCCAGGCCTCATCTGAAAAGGTTGTTTTGACAAACCCAGTCAGATAAACCTAGCAAACAAAAGCAAAATAAAAATACATTGCTTACATTAATGCAGCAGTAATAGGAAAAGGTACATCTCCCTATATGCAGCTTCCAACTGTCCTTGATTTTTATCTCATATTTTTGGTCTGCTCCTCATAAAATGTGTTCTTTTCTGGTATATCATTGATGGCTGCAGTCACTAAATAATGACAGACATTTGAGTTTCAGCCTTATTACAGACCCATAGGTTCATAGGTGATTACTAGGCTAATGACTCCATGGGGGCCATTTTAAGCCTAGCTATGCTTCCCAAATGTATCTGACAAGTATTAATAGCCCAGGATTATTTTAATGACTGTATGTAGGTTTGGGCATAGATGGTCAAGAATTTACAGGCCGTCTCTATCATCTAGAGACCTAGATGCAGACCAGGGGCAAATTTCCGACTCCCCATCTGTTGGTCCAAGTTAATTGGGTTAGGGGAGAGCTCTGCTTCACATAGATAGAATGCTGTTTCAGGGAAAGGGTAGTGACTGAGATACATATCTGTCCCTCCAGCATGTCCTAGTTATGTTGCAGATGAGGTTAAGGTCTCTGGATTGGGTAATTCTGATGCTTTTTGTTTTGCAAATGTGCAATAGATTCATTGGAGCGGGATTACAGGATGCTTTATACGACTAGAATACATAAAGTCACAGCAATCTGTAGAAGACAGAGTACAGGGATAGGGCTTTGAGGCAGTCTGTGTAAGACATGCTGTTTATACCCTCGTATCCTTTTTGTGAGGAACCTCTGTTTATGCTGCAGCTGTTGCCGATGCCTGATCAGATACATACCAAAGCGGATGTTGCACTCAGTGATTAGCCTGATGAAAGCAGTGTATGGCAGAACAATGACATCCTTGGACCTAGATGCCATACCCTTACTTAATAAGTTGCACAGCATAGAATGATTTCCTTACTACCACACACACATGATGGTCAAAGACAAGTTACTGTCTAGATGCTTTCCCAAATCCATGAGCACTGGGTCTATTTTCAGGGGTGTATTACCAATATGGTAGTTTCTAGGGGTAGCCATCTTCCTGAAGGATACCATTAAGAATTTCTTAGTATTGAGCTTAGCCTAAGGCTCTATCATCAGTGATTAGTCTGTGACAGCCTTCATGGGGGGTGTCTTTGGAGGAATTCTGTAACTGTGCCAAGTTTGTAAACCTCTGCAAACTTGCACAGCCAAAGGCCCTTCATGTTGGCCTTGACTTCAAAGAAGTTGATGCCAAAAAAAATGAGTGGCCCCAGGGCCATGCCTTGGGGGATTCCACTAGTTACTGTCCTCTTAAAAAACACATATAAGGCAAAACAATCTATTTTAGCAACTTTCTAAGTATATGAGTAATATTTAATTTTTTTCCCTAATTTTGGGCCATTGATCCCACTTAGATTAAGGCTTTGTCTCTGATTCTTCAGGCAAGAGACTGAGAAGGTCTGATTTATCACTGGGTGACCGTGAAACATATTCTGAAAGCAGATCGGCTCGTTTTATTTAAACGCATAAATGCAAAATAATTAATTTACACAGTATTGATATTGGCCACAAGATGGCAGTGTAGATCTTTTTAGTAAAACGACCTTTCTACAATGGTGGTTTCTGTACTACCGGTTACTTGTAGCAGCTGCCTAGAAGGATGCAGACAGAAAACAGCCCTGCCCCGCAGCTGTTTCATCGATACTGTACCTGTAGATTTTCACACGGATGGTGACTGAGGTGAACATTTTGTTTCCTAAAGTACAGCGCTCATTTACTACCCTTCCTTGCTGGGTTGAAAGGAAACTGGCCCTTTTAAATGCTCACAAGCATATTCCACAAATGTTTTTTTTTTACTTACACCAGAAAACAGACTGGAGTGAGACAGTTGGCAGCCTGGGTACTGGTTAGAGGTTAGGTCCGTTCTTGGACGCAGAGCAGGACTAGATCCTTTTTTCCCCCTCTAGTGCTACATCCGGGGGTTCATCATTTATCAGGCTTTTTGGGCAACGGGTGTATATTTCTGTGACTCACTAGTCTTCCTTGTAGGAGTGGTATAAATGGCACAATTCGTTTACAGCCGGACAGACTTATGATAGCAAATCTGTGTAGATGAAATGCATATCTGTATATAATGCACCTGTTCAGTAGAGCATCATAAAATAGTAAATTAATTGGCTTGAATGTTGTCGCTGTGCAATGTTGCCATCTTCCGGGCATAGCTCTCAACCAATCAGGGACAAATCCAGAAAAAAAATCAGGGACACTTTTAAAATATTAGTTCAATTAACTTAAGGCGTTAACATTATTGGAGAATATGAATTAATATACATTTCCTGAAGTAAAATAAGTGTTTAGTTCTTAATTATTGTAATTATTTATTAAGTATACCTCACCACCTTTTGTCCAAAGGGTATTAGTGTTAAGAGGGATTAAAAGGGACAGAGCTAAAATTTAATTCAAAATCAGGGACAGTTGAGAGGTCTGCTTCCGGGTCCTGGAGCAAACGGGCCTAAAAACGTCAGGCAGGTTTTACATACCCCTTTGCTGTCCCTGATTCCCAGGTGCACTACTGCAAAACCTGCGATTGTGTGACAAAATAAGGAACGCTACTCTCCTTGAATAACACTGGGCGGCCACGGTGGTGCAGTGGTTAGCATTGCCGCCTCACAGCAAGAGGTTCTCCGGTTCGATCCTCGGCTGGGGTGCCTTCTGTGCGGAGTCTGCATGTCCTCCCACATCCCAAAGGCATGCTGTAGGTGGATTGGACACTCTAAATTGGCCCTAGGGAAGGTTGGGCGCCGGGCTGGCAACTCGACACCGTAAAACTCCATTGCCATTCAATGTGCGGACAGGTGATCCGATGTGGCGACCCCTAACCGGGATAAAGCCGAAAGAAGAAGAAGACTCTCCTTGAATAACACTAAAAATTATTCTAGCAGACTTATAGTTTTTCACTGAAATCATGACACTTCTCGCTTGTTTTCTTAGCACAAGAATTAGGGTCATAACTGAGAAAAACATAATGAGGGACAAAGACTCCAAATCAGGGCAGATTGTTGTATTGCTTGTTTATACTATGAACGTTGTTAGAGTAGCTAGTAATGCATTGGCGTGCAATTTCTGAAGGATATGAAATCCCTAACTCAAATTCATCCAGGAGTCCACAACCCCTTGTTTCCGTTTTTTGCACATGGGGTCGGCGTGGCATTCCAACAGTGAGAATAATCACATGACAAATTCAGGGGCATTGTGAAATTTGAGACATGAACACTTGGAGCTATGACAAACAAGCCTGTCAATGCAAACTGAGCTATTCTTTTTCTCTCTCAGTTTTTTTTATTTTTTTCAAATACATTTGAATGAATTCCATAGTATTTATACATAACATCTTAAATAACTGTACACTGTTTACATTAGTCTGACGATATAACAGATCTTTATGTATACAGTTATAAGTATATCCCATCCATTGAGTTTCTGATCAATTATTGTATAGTGTCAAACCAAATTGAACTATTCTAATAAATTCTAAGTGCATAGCTCCAATATTTACAAAAAATGTATCTAGGAATGGGGCATTTGCTAATGATTATTTTTGGCTTTACCCCTGGAAGTGTTGACAGTTAGCGAAGATGTATGAATTTTGCATTGGCCACTATGGAAGGAAAGTGCAAGTACCAAAATAATTTCCGCTACTGTTTTTGCAAACGTTGTCAGGTCATTATGACAAAAAAAAAAGTTTACCCTTGAGTACTTGTGTATTCGGTTCAAAGTGCAGGTGTGATCCAGCAACGCTGTGAAATTAATACACACTGAGTGAGTAATCAACAACAGGAAGTCAACTCCCAGGTTGTTAACTGCCCTGTGCCTGAAAATGGACTAACAGCCATAGAAGCTCAAATCTCAGAAGAACATATTACAATGTGTGCCCTTAATCATACCCGAGTCAAATGCATAGCCAAAGAATGAATGCGTCTAGTGTTACTGGAGAATATTATTTAAGAATATTCTTTATTGCTCATCACCTGCTTTATCAGTTTCGGGGTTTCAGGACAGGCATATACCTTCCCGGCAACAGATGGGCGCAAAAAGACAAACCCGTTTTGTATAGGGCACACACACACACACACTTCTCCTGCCAATTTATAGGTTCACCAGTCCTTCACCTGTAGAATTCTGTCTTTTTTTAGATGCGGTAGAAAGCCAGAACACACGGTTAAAGTCAATACAAACACAGAGAGAATGCTATGCATAAGAAAGTACCCAAGCCGAAAACCAAATGGAGAACCAAGGTCTATAAGTAGGGTTACCACCTGTCCCACTTTGCGTGGTACAGTCCCTCTTTGGGCATAAGGCAGCTACACTACTTGCTTTATTACTGTGCCTGCCAGTATGTCGTACTATCAGGATGTATGCTTTAAGAGTTAAATGGGAGGTGCGGCATATCGCCATTCCTCCTATATCTCAGCTGCCACTTAATTTTACCTTGCCCTCAGCATGCCGCCACCTCCACAAAATCTCTCCGTCTCTCTCTCTCACACACACACACACACACACACAATGCTGAGAGAGAAAACGGTGTTGGCATCGGTCAATTAAATACTAAAATATAACTTCGTAAGAATGCATGTTCTATACCAATATTGGCATGCAGCATGTCTATATCGATGTAACTTTTCATTGATTTTTATGCCCCTCATATATTTCACAAATCAGTTTTGTAATAACAATGAAAAACGACAAACAGAAGTATAGAGCGTAAGGCAGAAATGTCTGCCGGCTAGTACAAAAAAATGACCCTACCACCAGCCTCTGTATGTAAATATTGCTAGATACAGAAACCCCATTTAGAGCAACAACATGTATTTATGGGAATAAATAAGGTGAGAGCTCCCTCCCTCCTCTCCCGGACACACATACGCGCGTGTGCGCGCTTCCAGCTCTGACTTGGCAGCGTTTTGGTCTCAACATCTTTTTCTGCAGATCAGGGACACTTTTTTAAGTATTAATGATGTTCACTTTGAGAACTGTTCAAATAGTAACAACTCTGTCACACAACTGCTATATGATTAGTCAGATGTCCCTTGGTTTTAGGTTTGCCCCTCCCTCTTAAATGCATTGCTTCTCTTCATAAAGTTTGACCCGTTTAAGGGGAACATAGCATTATGAAGTAACTGAACTAAGCTTTTACCCACTCTCCGCAAAAAACTGTATGAGATATGCAACCAGAAGGCATTATATTATGAGAAAGAAACCTCCATCTTTCTGACCCTCTGCCGTGACTTTTTAATACCTTCAAATGTTAAGAAGTTTGATTATATTTGTATTAATATAGCTTCTTATGATCTTAGTCGTCAGTATTTTGTCACAAAAGATAATTAGTCCTACGAAGGGCACAGCAAAATGATAAGGCAAAATCTGAGAGGTCCCCGAAAACCATAGCAAGTGTGTGGTTTGTTGCTGCACATGGTGGGAACTAGGTGTATGCTTGTGTGTTTGGGGGAGGGGGTCCTACTAAGCATTTAACTCTAAAAGTCTCTGACTATGGAGTCGTGTTCCGGAAAAGCAACCCTTGTATGAATATGTCTTTAAGACATAGATTGTCAGAAAATAATAATAATATTAATGATAAGTTAAGTAGAACTTGCATCGACCGAAATTATACGCAAATACTTAGCCAATTGTGAGCATTAGACCACTGGATGCCTTGTTTATGAAAGATGACTAGATACATGAGCTGAGTATGACTTGCCCTATTTAATGTCCTAAAATACAAACCTCCAGACTGTGAATTCTTCTGGTTCTTAGCATTCTATTGCACCTAATAAATAGAGAATATTTCTTTCAAAAGGAGTCGGTACATCATACACCCTCTAAACAAAGGCATTTGCTTCTACGGCCTCAGTGAGCAACTTTTAATGAGAACGATTTTTTTTTTCATAAAATTGATGAAAAATATGGTTAACCCGGTCTAGAACACGGAGTCTAGCAAGTAATAAGAAATTGTAATGTTGTATGGCTGTGTGTACAGATACACATAGCCTGGTACGTATATACATAGCAGATATCGTGGCCAAATTATGTTACTAACGTTTGGGGAGCCATCCAACGCTAACAGTGGATGAGCTGCTTGCTGCTCGCATCATTTCTTCGACTTGCTTATAGTTTATTTTCACTAATTTCTCACGCCCCAAGGCTTGCAGCAGGCATTGCAGCAGTTCATTGACAGAAAATTTGCAAGCATACACCTGCCCACCGGCAGGGCGGAAGGTGGGACTTGGCTGGGATATTAGACGAAAGGAAAAGCCAAAGAACCAATCATCTTCGGAAGAAGGTGGTACCATGAGAAATATTTGGGAGGATAGTACTTTGTGATTGGTTGCAGACTGCAGAAGGCGGTGCGTCAAAGTGTATAACAAGCCGACTGCGTGTGTTGGTAACTTAATGGGTGTTTTCGTCCGCTAGGAGCTGTAGTAGGAAATGGATTTACTGAAAACGATAACTCACCAGTCTAGCAGCAATCACAAAATGTGTGAACAGGGACGTAGCAAATCGTGTGAACTGAAAAAGAAGAAAAATGAGGAGCAGACACATGCTATGGCTTCTGAAACGTCTCGGATTATTTCTGACCCGAGTACTGGGAAATGCTACTGCAGAGGCAGAGTACTTGGCAAGGTAAATAACAGCTGCTGGTACTACCTTTGGATTGTTAGAGATGGATACATATGTGGGGAAAAGTGTTAATTGGATTCAACTGGGATAGATTTCCTGTATTACCGGTAAAACCTGGACCGAAAACTGAGATTTATCAATTTGGTTGTTTGCCTTGCAATGGAATAAGCGGTTGTCCAGCCATAATATTTGTGAACAATATTCAGCAAATGCGACTCGAACCTGTAAAAAATGTCTAGACAAAATGGAGTGATTTCCCCCTTTAATAATGTGATCTTTTTTTGTATTCCAGGGTGGTTTCGCCAAATGTTATGAGATGACTGACCTGGAAACTAATAAAGTCTACGCTGCAAAGATCATTCCTCATTCCCGAGTGGCAAAACCTCATCAAAGGGAGAAGGTGCGTGTTCGGTTGATTTTCTGTTCATGCTAATAAAATAAATTCGTTTGGGATTTCTAGTGCAAAGATTGATTGGTTTGTATGTTTGTTTTAAATCTCATCTATAATCTTTTTACAGATTGAAAGAGAAATCGAATTGCACAAAACACTTCAACACAAGCACGTAGTTCAGTTTTATCATCACTTTGAAGATCAAGAAAATATTTATATTCTCCTAGAATTCTGTAGTAGAAGGGTGAGTATCTGTAGAATACGAGCATGTATATTTGTATTCTCTTCTGTCAATGTCTAAAGTTAATAGTGCCTATATTTGTGTCCCTGATTATTTTTGCATTTGTCACTTATTGGTTGAAAGCTGTTGTTTACAAAACAATATGATGACTAATTTGTCTTTGTCTCCGTTTTTTTGTAGTCTATGGCGCACGTATTGAAAGTGAGGAAGGTTTTGACAGAACCAGAGGTGCGGTACTACCTCAGACAGATTATTTCAGCATTAAAGTACCTTCATGAGAGAGAAATTCTACACAGAGACCTCAAATTAGGTAAAATGTTTGTTCAGTTTTCGATAAGACACATTAGTAATTGTTATACATCTGTCACGGATTGTAACCATTAAGGGCCTATCTACCTCCTCCTACTGTTGATTTCTTGTGTGAACATGTCTTGGCATGCTTCCTAAGCAGAGGACTTGTTTAAAATGGTTAACTGTAAATGTAATATTGCCGACTTCACATTTTCATCTGCTGTAGTTTCATTTTGATTTTTATTGGTATTCTCTAAAGTGGTGGTTGGCTTTTTTTTGGGGGGGGGGCTTTGCAACCAAGACAACAGTAATCCTATCTTGGTTTTCTATGGGGGTTGGGGGGAATGAGTAGTGGTCTTAGAATGTTTTTGATGTCGTGAATGTTTTGCCAAAGCATATACATGACTGTCGCTGCCTTCCAAGTACCGCAAAATGAGCAGTGTGTTGCTCTTGGTAAACTTGTTTTACCAACAGCTCTATGTTCTGCTTAACTTTTTTTACATACATGTGGGTGGAGGACTCCAGTTCATTACCTTTGAACTTTAGCGTTGTACCGCTAAACAAGAATATTTTCAAATATGTGGTTTTGTATAGTTTCAAAGAGCACTGTATGCATCAGCCTGTGCCAGCCATGCAGGAAGCTGTCTTGATGTGCAGCTTTTGTCTTGAGCAGATGTGTGTACATGTGCAGTTAATATAAAATGTACTGGTTTGTTGGATGTCTTCAGTAGTGGAGGATCTATAAAAAGTGATCGCATCCAATTAGCAGCAATGTAATATCTTAACGTTCCAGACAATGTCTGTGTGAAGACACTTTTTAAAGAACAAGTCTGATTTGTGATGTGTGGCTCAAGTTTATATTCCTTTTTTTCCCCACAGGTAACTTTTTTATCAACGAGGGAATGGAACTTAAAGTCGGAGATTTTGGATTGGCAGCAAAACTGGAACCCCTGGAAAACAGGCGAAGGTAACAATTTTAATATTTCTGCAAAACTTTGTAGGTGGCACCTTTTATAGCTGAATGTGTGAGCTGGCATACTGTGTTGGATGGATGCAGTTATGCAACTATGGTTAGATGGCAAAGTTGTTTGCTGTTTTTGATGATTTATTAGGCTTCTTATGATTTAAAAGGTCAGGCAGAATTGCCATGAATTGTTTAGGGGTCCTTGACTTGCAGATTACCATTGTTCTCTTTTAGGTTCTCATTATGCCAGTTTGAGTGGAGCTGGATCTGTTTAGTGGTTCAGAGTGTGACAATCGTGTGTGTGTGTGTGTGTGTGTGTGTGTGTATGTGGGTGTGCATATATACACATATATGTGTGTGTGTGTGTGTATATGTATATATATATATATATATATATATATATATATATATATATTACATATACATATGTATATGTGTGTATATATACACACACACACACACACACACACACACACACACACACACACACCAGGAGCTGCGACAGGATCTCCACCATTTTAAGGCTAAGATGAGCATAAAGGGTAAACTTCATTGCAAGAGGTTGGCACACTGATTTGCTATCTTTGGACAGCACACTGATTTGCCATTCTTTAATAGTTTTCTCTCACTTTTTATTACAGAACAATCTGTGGTACTCCCAACTACTTGTCCCCAGAGGTCCTCAATAAACAAGGCCATGGCTGCGAATCTGATGTCTGGGCATTGGGCTGTGTAATGTAAGTATGAAACTTAAAAGATGACTTATTAGTTAATCATGTAGCATTACTTTAGTGTTTTGCATAAACTAGACAAACTTGTTTTTGTTGATATTAATTCTGTTACTTGTAAGCATATCTGATGCACAAGTCATGGGGTGTGAATTGGTGATTATTGATTATTTTCAAATGATTAGCTGTCGAAGCATACAGTCCTACATATATGAAAGGCAAGAGGAAGGACTTTAACATTCAAGCTTAATGGTATTTACAGCTCTGTGGTGGGGAAAATACTTCTACAATTTTCAGTAGAAGCCACAGCGTTTGCAAACCATGTTGGCCTCAATAGAGGAAGGTGGCTTAATGGTTAAGGTGTTTGCCTTACAAACACAAGGTGCAAGGTTTGAGTCTCACAAGGTATAATTGGCTAGGCTTAAAATGGCTCGCAAGAGCAGTTAGCTTAGTACTAACCTATGAACCTATATCAGCTGGCACTTCTATGCCTGCAGAGGCATCTATGTTCATATATCTGCTGGCATCACTGACAATCTCTTACCAATAGAAATACATGTGCTTTTTCTTAAAGGCTATCTTTGGATCATTTGGGGAAAGGGGGCATCATGTTCTTGTATATATACCTGACATGGGTCTTAGGCTTTAATAGCAAAACCTGTTGGGTCCCTGGAATTAGTGGCAAAACATGCTTTGATTTATGAAGTGGACTGCTGGACAGAGCTCATTTTGAGGAAGTTAGCATGCTTTTGTTTCTAATGACCTGTATTGTTTTCTTTCTTAGGTATACAATGCTGCTGGGGAGGCCTCCATTTGAAACCACAAATCTCAAAGAAACATATAGGTGCATAAGGGAAGCTAGATACACAATGCCTTCATCATTATCTTCTTCATCTAAGCACTTAATAGCTTACATGTTATCAAAGAATCCACAGGACCGGCCTACATTAGATGAGCTTGTACAGCACGACTTCTTTGCACAGGTATGCTTCCTGTTTTGCCTGGGCTGTATTCAGTTATGTATCATTTAGTTCACTTGTTTCATTTTCATAATAGAAGCCTTTTAGATTTTAATGCTACTACTCGCAGCACTCCATGGATCTCTTTTTCAATCTAAAACGAGTGTGTCAAACTTGTGTCCAGTACGCCTGTCGACTTTAGCATGAGTGTGAGTTTGGAAGTTTTCAGAACTGGCACAGAATTTGCATGAATGTGAACTTTGTAATTTCTTTACTGTACAACTGCTTAGTCAAAGTAATCCAAAATATTTATCACAGATGGCACATATTAAGTGGCAGTTGGTCTTCTCTATAGTCATGTCCTTGACTGATCAAAAGCAGTCTGCTGTTCACCAGCTGTAGTGGTCATCAACAGTTTCAATAATACTGCATGTTTTATTCTAGATTTTTCCTGAGTAGTAACTGGTCTCAATTCTCATAACTGAGCTTGTACTTGGGAGCCATTTTGTACTGTTTACTTTAATATGTCAAATGTTTTTTCTTGACAGGGTTTTACACCTGAGCGGCTACCATCAAGCTGTTGCCACACTGCACCAGATTTCCATCTCTCCAGTCCAGCCAAGAATTTCTTCAAAAAAGCTGCTGCAGCTCTCTTTGGTGGGAAGAAGGAAAAAGTCAAGTATCTAGACGGTCATCGTAAGTATTTACTTGTATGTTTTAATACTGATGTTCTCTGCAGTATGCTCAAATTGAGAAACTTTGTTCATGCAGTTACTGAGCATTGTATACAAGATTTTGTACAGTATTTTGTAATTGTGCCCTTGTACTAGGTCATTGCGGTCCAAGGACTGTCCTACGGACTGTCCCACCTACTGAATAAGAAATGAGTAAATGTGCTGCATAACTGCAAGCTATGTGTAGTCTTCTATATACACTGATTCATGAAACAGTAATTTAAATGGTATTATCTTATACTTCTGACTTAACATACTGAGTGTGTTGTGTACTAAGCTAATTTCCACTTTCATTCTTGTCCCCAATCTATTGCTAAAATGTTTTTCCACTTTATCATTTTAGATAAACTTTCAAAAGATGATGATGAAATCTTTAGACTTAGACGTGACTTAAAGAGGACGTCCATAAGTCAGCAAACTCTTCGTCAGAGAACAGATGAAGTGAGTAATGCCCTTTTCATGCAAACCTGTACTTGGAAACTGTATAACTTCTATATTCATTTTCAGTCTTGTTTTAAAAAAAAAAATGGATCCATTGCGTTTGCAAAAAAATGACTTCCAAGTCTATAATATTTTCTGCCAAGTCTATAATAAAATTGTAAACCTTCCTTGGTGGCTGCTGGAATAGATTTAATGGACCTGTTACTGCAGCTTGGTTTTCCTAGTATTTGTTTAGTCTCTGGGGTACTGCTTTGCAAGTCCCCCATCCAGAGTTCTCCTGGCTTGAGTCTGATTCCATGATGTATTCTCCCCTGCAATAGAACACCAGTTTATAGTAATTCTGCATTTGACATGTTTTTGCATCGTTAGCAGTGCAGCCAGCCTTGTAATTGAATTTCACAAGGACTGGACTATAGCGCTTGTTGCCGACTGTTATCACTTCTTGAGCCTACTCCCGATTTTGAGCATTTTCAGTAGTATTCAAACATAGAAGGCAATGGCCATTTAAGGGAACTCTTTTTCTGATAACATTTTCTTCTGTTTTTCAGGACTGTACAGTAATGGGTAAAGCTTCCACAGCATCAGTTGTAAAGCACAGCGGGTTGGCAAAGGAAGACAGTCGGCAAATGAAAGATACTATTCGAATGATAGTGAGGGGTACTTTAGGAAGCTGCAGCAGCAGTAGTGAATGTAAGTACTAAAGGTCATGGTACTCATCTGGCTAGTATGCATTATTTTTGTGATTTAACATATTTTTGGAATGTACTTGGCTAACTAGCATGCATTTTTACCTTGATCCTGATTTTTAATGAATTTTTAAAATCCGTTCCTCACTAAATATCTCTGGGAAGAATGCTTTTTACGAAGGTTTTCAGCTCTACATTATTTTGTAGAGTAGTGATACTAATGCTTGTAGTTGCCCCTAACTTTCATGTTTAGTGTGGTGTGAGTACTCCTGTACCATGCAAGTGAATTTGTTGCTTCCAAGAAAAGTAACTGATGCAAATTTGTCCAACCTGCTATGCAAAGTGAGATCCAGTAGGAAAGAGTGGTGTGATACTGTCTGCTCTGATGCCTTATGTTTAGTGGAACCTAATGTGTAGGAATTTCTTTGCCTGTTGCATAGTTTAGTTCACCTCTTGCATAATACACTGTATTTTGGGGGGTGGTTAACTTGGTGTAGTTTTTCTGTTTGTCAAATATTTCAGAGTTCTTAAGGCCTTGTCTGGGACATTAGAGTGTCCTGCACTGTCCTTGCCCTATAATTATTGGAGGGGAAGTGTCCACTGCAGACTTAACAAATGTATGGCAGGGGCATGCCTTTGTAGTGGGGCAGAGGTCTGATTTGATGGTGGGCTAAAGAAAATGGAAGTGCAGAAACATGAGCTTTTTTCAGTGGATATTGGGGATGCACAGCAGCGTTCCTCTAAGTATTTTAAGCTACTGGGGCAGACATTCAGTAGTATTGATATGGAAACAAGTAGTTCTCTCCATTCAGAAAATGTCACAGCATCTGCAGATTTTATGAAACCATTTGTACAGATAATGCAGAATTCTTGTCAGATATTTGCAGAAATGAAAAGATTTGTTCATTAAAATTCCTTTTTATTGTCTTACAGGTCTTGAAGATAGTACAATGGGAAATGTTGCAGATACAGTTGCCAGAGTACTTCGTGGCTGCCTTGAAAATATGCCAGAAGTAGACTGTATGCCAAAAGAACAGTTGAATGATGCCTTTCAGTGGGTTACAAAGTGGGTGGACTATTCCAATAAATATGGCTTTGGTTATCAGCTGTCTGACCACACTGTTGGTGTTTTATTCAACAATGGAACACACATGAGCCTGCTTCCAGATAAAAAGTTAGTTGCACATTTGTTTTATAACTAAAGCAATGATTTGTAGCATTAAATGCACACTTAAAATTAATTTTCTCGGTTAAGTGAGTTTTTTTTTCCTTCCAGAACTGTCCATTATTATGCTGAACTTGGTCAGTGTTCCATTTATTCAACGACAGAAGCTCCAGAACACTTGATTGGTCAAGTTACCATTTTGAAGTACTTTGCACACTACATGGAAGAGAACTTGATGGATGTAAGTCAGCTTTACATTTTTCCCTTTTTTTAAACTATATGGTATAATTGCATTAGCTGACAGCAGTTCCTCACATGGAGGAAGTAAATTAGCGTCACCTAGCTTGCTCCTCTTTAAATATTTATTTTGATATATTCAAGACATGGACTTTGTTCTGTGCCATTTCTCTGAGTAGACTGGAGTGTGGCAACTGTTGAAGGGACACTTGTAGGTGTGACAAAATTGATGCTGCCCCATTCAGCTGTATTTCTTTGCCTTACTAGGACATGAGGGGGTCAGCAAACTGTAGCATGTATAGAACAAGTGAGGAGCTTGAAGTTGAGTAGTAGTGCAGTTTGCTAGATGAATTAAGTACAAATAGATTTGGTGTGGTAGAGCACCCTAAATTGTGGAAAGTCTGACCTGCAACTTTCCCGCTATAACTTTGAGGAAAAAGTACAGGATTGGGCAATGGAAAAGACTGGTATGGGAACATCTTGAACCAAACCTGAAGGAGAGGAGAAAGCTTGATTTTTGTACGTACTTGAGTTGGAGAACATCTGCATCTGGCCATAGATGGAAAATTGTATAAATCTAGTATGTATATAGTACTAAAGATGCAGATGCCCAATCCTTCCCACTTTGCTTCTTATGCACCCTTTAAGTGACCAGTGTTGGTCACTATATTTGTGGCAACTTACACATTTTCTGCCTTTTCAGGCTTACCATTTGGCAAGCACTGTAAAAATAGTGTAAGAATTCTGATTAGTTTTCTTGGGGCTCAGCAGATGTCTTTGATACCCCCTTTCTCACACTTTTTGTATCCCTTAACTGTGTTTGGCATTGATGTATTAAGCTATTTGCAGTACTGTGCTGCACAGACCAAGAATTGATTATCCCTCAGTGGCCAGATATTTCAGTGAGACCTGTAGTGGCAGTCAAATATTTTCTCAAAGTCACTAGAGAGTTTGGGTGTACAAGGGAAGTGTGCTGTCAAGGGCTGCATGAACTTGGCTGATAATGCAATTTATCTGAGTTGTACTAATACAATTTGTCTGAGTTGTACTAATACAATTACTATTTGTTTGAATTTGTCAATTCTTATCTTTTGTATTTCAGGGAGGGGATTTACCCAGTATAATGGATACTTCCAAACCAAGACTGTACCTTCTTCAGTGGCTGAAGTCTGATCAGGCACTCCTAATGCTTTTCAATGATGGCACTTTCCAGGTAAAAAAATTTTCCTATAATCCTAAATTAATTGATTGGTTGTTTTATGTGTTTGTAGTTTTCATTTTCCTGAGCATCAGAAATGGCTCTGCAACAGTTCTATGGATTTTCCTATGCAGCAGTTTTGAGTTTGGGTAATAAGGCTATTCTTGATGCTAGATGAACTGTTAATTGGAAACCATTTAGAGCCCATTGGCAGCTTCCCTTTGCTTTTGGGGAAGCCAGTTATGAACATGTCTGAGGTTCATTCACCCTGAAATTTGCACCTTGCAGGACCATTTAGTATATAGCACATAGCTTTTGTATGTATGGCTCACTGTTGTGGGCTTATTAGTAGGCACACAGCTTTAGTTTTGTGTGCATGCATGTGCTCAGTTCCTTAAAAGTCAGTAGTGTGGTGCTTCACTCCTGTAATTCTTGCCTGCCATGTAGGTCTGTGCTAAATGCAGCAGATCATTTTGTTTTGGTTTGCTTCCTGTGCTGAATTTCAATCAATGCTGTCTAAACAGGCTGTTTGTAACTACATTAGTTTTTGTTACTTTATATTCTCTGAAAGATGTCACTTCCTGTATGTAGGAGAGCTCTGTCTCTGGATTTTTTTCATAGAAAAGAACGGGTCATTGAATAGGCTGAGATGTAGCCTCAATGTTTATAGCAATATTCTGTAAATGTTCATGTTGAAGCCAGTAACTGAAGCATGAATGACTTTATACCATTTTGCTATAAATGTACACATTCTGTGCAGCTGTAATTGTCTGATGTTAATTTATTCATTTTTTTATTTGTAGGTGAACTTTTATCATGACCATACAAAAATTATTGTATGCAATCAAAACGAGGAGTATCTTCTGACCTACATAAATGAGGACAGACTTTCAACGACTTTCCGTTTGACTACACTTTTGATGTCTGGGTGCTCAGTGGAACTAAAGAACAGAATGGAATATGCATTAAATATGCTGTTACAGAGATGCAACTGAAATGGGAAGGAAGGACTTGGGCTGTGCAGAACTGATAGGATGTTTACACTGTGAGAACTGTTGCAAAAATGATGGTGGGAACCGAACGTAGACACTGGCAGGAGAAGGTGGTACGACAGGTTCAGTGGACATTCCTCTGGTGTGCTGGGCTGGAACCAGACAGTAGTTTATTAAAATCCTGCTTTGTTGGACTTGTTGGAATTTTGAAGTGTTTGGATAGAAAGAAATGTTACAGTTGTGGTATTCGTGTTGGACATTTGAATTGAAAGTGGGACTCAACAAAGTGGGGTAGTACAATGTAGCTCCATAGAGAGCATATATTGAGGACTGAACTGTGAACTTTCCCAGCAGGGAAAGTGCAGACTGGTCTTAGAACTGTGAATGCCACAGGTTCTTGTGGCTTAAACTGTGAACTATGGCCATATGTCCACATGGCTAAACAAATAATAATCCCACATTTTGTGGCTGGATAAGTGCATTCCTTGTGACTAATTTATTACGGTCAGAAGTGCAGTATTTATTATTTATTATTAAAGTGTTTGTTTTAAACTTTATCTTCCTTTTCAGTCTTTTTCCATGGTTATTTATAGTAAGTTCTAAGTATGTATTTTTTACATTGTACTCCTTCCCAAGATTTATCAATCCATTTAGCAGCAAAGTGGATAGACTTCACATTATCCTTCTCACACTCTTGCATCATTTCCTAAACAATCACTTCTAGTTCAGTCTCAATTTCTTCCCTACAGCACCAATATTCAGTAGCATCTCAAATGTTTTCATTCACTCCTTGGTTTGTTTCCTTTCCTCTGTATCCCTGTCCGATCCCCTTCTACCAAACTGCATTCAAATGCTCCAACTTTTCCACTTCACAGTCAGCCCTCCCAAACCTATTTTGTCCTTTCCTTTTGTGCCTTTCTCTAAATTGCATATATTTTAACCCTGTAAACAAAGTAGTTCTTCCCCAGTTCCACAGTACCTAACACTCCTGAAGATATTTCCATTTTCATAAGTTCAGTTGACATTTAACTTGAAGCACTTCCCAAATAAGTTCAGTTGACATTTAACTTGAAGCACTTCCCCGTTCTAGAAAATTCACCCTCCCCATACCCTTATCAGTCCCTTATTCAAAATCTCAGGTTTGCTTTCTAAAATTGCAGTAATAACTGCCTGAGTGGTCCATCTTCAATGCAAACCAGACATTTTCACATTAGTTGAAACCTGGTTTAAAGATGGAGGCATTTTTAATTGATGCACGGATTAGCCCACAAATAGGGGGGTGGTGAACCCATTTGGAGGAGGGGGTGGATCTAAAAGAATTTCTTCATGTGCTACAGTCACTGGTCAGTTGGGTCCTTAAAAGAAGTGATAACTTTGTCATTTGTCAAAAGTAGCAGCAAAACAAATCTGTATTTAACTTGTAATTTGTCCTCTTTATTTTATGACTGAACTTAAATACAACTGTCCAAGAGACCTTTCCAGGTCCTCTTTGATAATTCTTTTCCTGTCATTTTGTAGCTTGATCCTATCATTTTTTTTCTATGCAGGTGACTTTTCCCTCCAGTCAATTTGAAGTCCATACAAAATCTACAACAGAATATACTACAAAATATACTACAAAATCAGAAAATGGAGCCATGATCATTATTGTCCCTGCCACTTTCACAACTGCACTTTAAATTTTGGTAATTTAGGCAACTTCCAGATGCCACATTGACCATTCAACATGTGGCAGCATCTGCAAAATAAACCACTTAAACATCTGCCACTTATGATTATAACCATCACTAAAGGAAGTGTCCACGTCTAAGAATATGGTCTATGAAATGTTTATACTGTTCACTACACCTGCTCAGCTTTTGCTAACGCTGCTCTCTTGCTATCAATTAAAAACACTTGGTCGTACCACAAACTACTATCAAAGTATATGGCCTTACCACAAACTTTCTATCAAAGGTATATGGGATGACCTATATATGAGCACAAACTGCATGAAATCACTATCTTACTGAGCAATTGCATTTTTGGCTGTTATTTTGAAGTATCTGGATCTTATACAATTTTTCTGGCAGTACCTGTTTGAAGGTCTAATAGCACTGAATGCTTCTGTAACCACTATGCTGCAAGCACTGCAGAGTATATTTGACATAGCTGCTATCATTCATTTTGAACAAATGTTTCTGATTTTTCCTACTTTGCACTCAGGAATACATGATACATTTAGATAATTTGGTTGGTCAAAGACATGTTTATCTTTGATGCAGGTGCTGTGAGAATTCAGTCCAGAAACGTGACCAGAAGATATCCAAAAACGGATGCTAGAAGCTGATTGTGACATTTATCACTCTACTCAACCACCACTTTTCCCAGTGATTTCACTGATACTGGTCCTAATTTAACTGGGCTTTCATAATCACAGAAATACCTCTTCGGCCTTTGGCAGCGTCTATTCCGTTGTCTTTTTGTGTTGCTTGCTGTAGTATGAGGATATACACAAACTCTAGCTCTTTTGTAACATTATTTGTACTGATAGTACTGATAGTAATGTGATGTTGAAGAGGGGACCTGGGTATTTTTCATAAAATTAGGCAGTTGGAGTAGAGGCAGAATGGCAAGCGTATTAACAGCAGGAGGAAGGGAAAATCTACCAGACCAAGGAAGAAATGAATGTGAACCACGTGACACATGTATCATATGTTTATTAAATGCCAGATTTCAAAACACTTTGCATTCTGTCACAGTCTGAAGCTTGCAGCTAGTTGAATGACAAATATAAGCTGTTGTCTTTTCCCCGTTAGGGGTCGCCACAGCAGAACTCCGTGAAAATCTACTACCAGTCATTAGCAGACAGAACGCCGAGCTGCCAGCTTGACATTCAACCTTCAACGAAAGCACGCCCATTTACGCATGTCTTTTGAACGCCCACCCAACCGCGGGGAGGACATGCAGACTCCACACAGAAGGCAGTCCCTGCACTCCAGCCAAGAATCGAACTGGAGAACCTCTTGCTGTGAGTAACAACACTACCGCTGCACCACCACGGACAAATATAAGTAATTTTTAGAAATGGTTGCAGTGTTCTGCAAATAAGACACATGTATACATGATTCCATACATTCCTCCCTACTGTTTGCCAGTGGTGCCTTCCCTCTTCCCTGCACACCTAGTTATCTCTAGTGTTTTTCCAGGTGTTATGCATTAATCTGGATTACTGTCGGTATACATGTCTAATCTGCATTACTGTCAGTATACATGTCTGCCCATACACTTGTGAGTTAGCTTGCATTATATTCACGTGATGCACAGCCTCCCCCAGCAAGTTGGTCATGGATCTGAATAAGAGTGTTCTGCTGCATACCCATGATTATGTGACTCCATTTCACCCAATGTCATGATTCTTGGTGTGTGCATCTATTGCACCAAATATATAGCCAATCCAGTTAGCAACACAATGTCCCTTGACATTCTTTCTTTTTACCTTCCTATACTTACGTAATGGGACTCCTTAATGCGGACTACTATGGAATCTTTAATATATTCAGTGTGACAGCTTTAGACAGGGTCTATGGGAATTCAGCCCATGGAAAGGTCTTCACCCCCTCACATATTCAAGGGTGTGATACTGCATCATACTGTCTAGGCATTGATCTTGGTAACCAGTAGCAGTTGTGCAAAGCAATACTGTAGTGAAAACAGCCACATACTAACCTCTGAGTGTACAGGCTTTTTTGTTTCACCATTGAATGGAATAATTATCACTGGTCAACACAACAGTACCTAAAAAGATTGACCAATTCCATCCCCTAATACAACACAGGCATGCTTTTAGTGCAGCAAGGATTTCTGTACACTAATTTTTGCAGAGGTAAATTATCATAAAAATATTCATGGTGGCTTGGTTTGAAAGGTGCACTGATTTTCTGTCCTCTACAAACACCACAGCTGCTGCATGTACCTTGCCAGCACAAGCAACAGCTGGAGAGACCAGATATTCCTGACCAGGAAAACAGGCTAAAAGTCCTGTCTCTCTACTCAGTCTTGTACAGACTGCTCAGCAGTGACTGTGTCTGGCATACAAGGCCTTCTCGGACCCAGGCTTGTTGGAGTTGCTGCTCATCAGCAAGTCAAACTCCACTCACAACCCACACACAAGACCTCAACCTGGTCTGACATAACTGTGATGCACATCTATCACGCCAACAAAGACTTCCTCATCTGTGGAATAGAATCCCTCCATATCAAGCAGGGTCACTTGCTGTCTCTAAGAGGAACCTGGATGACTGGATGGGAAATGGAAACGCCTGGAAAATGCACTCCTGGGATCCCATTTGTTTCCCTGCTGGACAGGGGAAGCAGGCACTGACTTTGTGAGAATATGTTCAAAATTCTTGGCTAGGCTTATAAGGGCGTTTGGGCTAATAGCCTAGTATTGTCCTATTAACTACACACCTAAGAGCTGTAGCACCCCAATATCAATAGTCCTCTACCAAATGGAGGTCTCACAAGTAGTACATTCTAACACCATATTTTAAAATAAGTGATTCTAGGCAGCTGAAATTAGTATTTCTAATTCCCAGTGCTTCAGCATTTATTGGTTCATAAGTTACTAACTAGGCCATTGGAGGAGGTAGACCCAGCCATCCTGATATGCTGGCTTCTATTGGTGATCAAATATGCAAGCCCATGAGTTGTATAGGAATATACATCCAGCTTTATAATGAGTATCAACTAAACTGAATTGATAGTATCGTTTTTGAGTTCTAGGTATGAAGTGTGTACCAATGTCCCCTCATCCATTACTTCAGTAGCCTTCTTTAAGTCAACCAGGTTAAGTAGGAAGGATCTGCCATTAAAACCAAACTGATCCTTTGCATAGCCTTGCAGATGCAGTTAGTCAAGCTTATGGCGGAGGTCCACTAACAACCCCTCCTTTGAGCAGTGGGACAGGGGGATGGCTGCTGCTGTACTGTGTAAATCCTGCAAAAAATCCTGTTTGGAAGTTTATATTGAATAGTCTCTGCAAGGGGCATGACCGGTCCTGTTTCAGGTTGGCCAGTAAGCATCCCAGTAAGATATCCAGCCCTATTGAAACAGTATTCATGGCCTTGGATTGTGCTTTGAGGTCTTGTTCTTGGAAGACTTGAGTGGGGGTGGATGCTGGTATGTAATCTGGGAATATGGGGGGTTATTTGCTAGTAGATTGGCTATATCCTCTGTATGAGTATATGATATAATTTAGAATTAGCTGTGTACGGTGTTGCACATGTTTTGTGAGGTTTCTAATGTAGTTCAGTAAAGCTTTGTGGTTTTCTTTACCTCATATCTATATTTGGTTAGTCAGGGCCCAGAGTGTTTTTGGCATCAAAAGAGTTAAATTTATTTTTACACGCTATCCGTTTTTTTTCTTTTATTGTAGATCCTGTTTATATGTGGGGTTCCAACACAGGGTTTCATTTTTAAATTTGGTGGTGTATTTGCTTCAAGGAGAACAGAGGTATCTCTGCAGGTATTTACATGTGCATAGATCCTTTTGATAGATTCTGCATCATGAGATTTGATACAGTTGAATTATGTTCTTGCTTAACTTGGGAAGAGACCAATGCTTTCTTCATATACCAGTTAGAGGCATTGTGGAAAGGCAGAAGTGCATGTTTTCGTAGTAAAGGGCAAGTAGTGTCATTCAACATGTATAAGATTTATGAGATTATATTTTATATTTAATGTAAAGGGATGTTGAAGACATAATATTCCATATAGCAATTACTACTCAAAGAAAAGAAACAGATGGAAGAGAACCTCTCCCATAAAGAATCACCAGACATAAAATCATACTTGCATAAATTTCCTTTAACTGTTTAAAATACAGATTTATGAGGTGACTTTGTCCCATGCTATTGTAAAAACAATGCAATATGTGTTGCAATGATACTTTCCACCCTAGCTTTGAATTGCTTATCTATGCTCACTGACATGTCTATTCTTCCTCTTGCTGTGATACTCAGCTACTCGCCTCCTCCAAGTCTTCTCTCTTGCTTCCACATTCTTAAGCTTTCATCTCTTATACATAAGGTTCAGCCACATATGTTTGGAGCAACCTTGGTAAGCTTTTTTAACATTCCCTTCAAGAACAAGTCATCTAAACATGGACTAAACTCTTGGCTAGGCTTATAGGGGCCTCAGGGCCAACAGCCTAGTAACTTCCTATACTATGAACTGAACAGATATAATAAAGTCAGTGTTAAAACATAAACTATATGGAAAGCCTGATAATAGGAAGATGCTGAGGAAGATGCTGTATTATTTACATAATAGATGATTATTAATATTCTAGAGTTCATGAAATATGGTAACAGATTATACTGGTGAAGGCGTAGGATAGTATGAATAGAGAAGGGTAGGGTGTGATAGAAAAAAAGATGTGGAAAAGGTACAAGTGTAACCTCAGGGAAGTATGTATAGAGGAAAGGTGGGTAGGGAAAGTTATTAGTGGGGATAGAGAGTAGAGATAGAAAAGGGTATAATACTACCTCAGCCTGGGCTCACACAGGAGCAAATCCAAGCTTTATTGAAGTATTCTTTTATAGAGATTTTGAAGGAGTACAGGTTAGTAGCAGTGAAGGGAATTCCATAGTTTTGCCACAGAGCAGGAGTAAAGGCTTAGGCCTGGGGTTTTGTTAGGTTTATAAGTTGTGAAGAGATGTTTGTCTTTAGATCTGTGATGTTTATTTGGGATATAAAAGTTGTTTAATGGGCTAAGATCAGGACAAGCTAGTGGGTTGTGAATGATTTTGTATACCGTAGTAAGTTGTATGTATTGGAGATGGAGGGGAAGTTAGCCATCTCTGGGAATGTAGGGCTTTGCAGTGATGAGTTAGAGGGGTTACATTTATGGCAAACTTGGCAATCTTGTTATAGCAGCTTTCTAGTTGTCTTCTTTGGAAGAGGTAGGTTTCAGCCAGGGTAAGTTTGGTAGCTGCTGTGAGGTGGTTTTTATTTTTGTATAGCATGCCTAATTTTTGGTGGGGTTTTTGAAACTATTTTGTATGTGTAGGTCAAAATTGAGATTATCTTCAGTTGTGACACCTAGTAGTTTCGTATGCTGTACCAATCCAATTTCAGTATTGATGGCTGAAAATATCTTGAAATTTGTTTTGTTGGAGCTATGGCGCTTGTGTGTGAAGAGGAACTTTGTGTTTTTTGGGTTCAGTAGGAGTTCAGTATTGGAGATTCATGTTTCTATGGAAGAGAAAGCTTGTTGTGTTATGTATTGTAGGTGAGCTAATGTGGAGTCATATGCATATTGGATTAGAGTGCCTTCACAGAAGGATGTATGTAAGTTATTGATGAAGACATTAAATAGTAATGGGCCATGGATGGATCCTTGAGGTACACCTCTGGGGGTGATGTGATATGTGGAGATAGAGCCCTGCCATTTTACGCTTGCTGCCTGTCAGCTAGGTAGTTAGAAAACCACTGAAGTGAGGAGGAGGATAGACCAATGCTGGAAAGTTCTTTAAGGAGTTTGGGGTGAAATACCATGTCAAATGCTTTTGAGAAATCTAGAAATACTGCAGATTCTAGTTTACCAGTGTCACGGGCTTTATTGACAAAGTCCATGAAAGATAAGGCTGTTTTGAGGTACTGTGTACAGCTCTAAAGCCATGTTGAGTGTGGAAAATTAGGTTGTGTGTAAGATGGTGGAGGAGTTGTAGGTGCACACACTTTTCTGGAATCTTAAGAAGGGGTTACAAGATTGCAATAGGACAAAAGTTTGTGGTGTCAGTAGATTTGCCCCCTTATGTAAAGAGCTAATTATGTGATCTTTTCCATAGGCAATTCCCTCAGTAAATGGTACCTGATGTTTGACAAAATGTATCAGTGAGATCAGGCGACAGATGTCAATAAAACCTCTGGCATTTCCAAAAATGTATTTATACAGAAATTAAACAGCAACAGGAATACTGCAGTTCACAACTAAGAACCGGGTTGTTATGAATGGCAATATAATAAACTAAAGACATTTAATTAAATATTAATCCGTTATTACATTTATATATATATATAAAATGCATGTATGGCTCACCTCGACCCACCGAAATTACGTTTCTCCGAAACGTAATTTCGTGACCCCATTTTTTCCGAATGTGCATTTATCCGAAAATGCACTTTGGCAAAAAACTGAGTCAACAAAAATTAAACCGAGGTGTTTGTTGTAATTGTGACACAGTGGGGATAAGGGAATATTCCCTTTTCCCCACTGTGTAATGTGATCTCGGAGTTAGAATATATAAGTAGCATGGATGTGGGGAGTGCAGGGGGGCTTGCCTCCTGGATAAATGTGTTTATATTGTCATGTTTTTTTAATTTGCTTTTCCTTGACTAATTTTTTCATGAAGTGCATTTTCTGATAAATGCACTTTAGGAAAAACGAGCTCACGAAATTATATTTTAGAGAAAAGCAATTTCGGTGGGTCAAGGTAGACCCATCTGTTTTTTTTTTTTTACCTCAACAGTCGAGTTTTGCTTATTATAACCACTCCTATCTCTCTCTCTCTATATATATATATATATATATGTATATATATATATAAATATGAATTCACTTTAGAATCTCGAAATACTGAATTTCAGTATCTCGAGACCATAAAGTTGAAAAACCAAAACACCAACACCCCAAAACCGCAAAAGTCAAAACAGTGAATGTAAACACACACCATACAAGACATACACCAACCTCCCTACATTACAATAAACAAAACACACACAAACACAACAATACAAATAAACCTACCCTACA
The DNA here is from genome assembly GCF_019279795.1 of Protopterus annectens. NCBI lineage: Eukaryota > Metazoa > Chordata > Ceratodontiformes > Protopteridae > Protopterus > Protopterus annectens. Next base: position 127,352,512 of record NC_056730.1, on the reverse strand, counting down.
TTTAAGCAGGGGGGCAAGCCCCCCCTGCACCCCCACTATAACTCCGAGGTCGAACTAAACAGAAAGACAGTCCCCGGGATTCATGAAGCTCGGCGCATGGCCAGTGTGAAGATGGTGCAGTAGCGCCAAATGCATATTAATGAAGGCACGCTGCTGCCACAGCCATGTGCATAGGAAAGGAGTGCATAGGGCATGTCAAAGTGCCGCACGGAGGCGTGGAAATGTCAGCTGTCGACGTGCAACCTAAAATGCTTGCATATAACAATATGCAAGCAATAGTAATCACATCTGTCAGTGTCCGTGGATACTGAAACTTATGCAAAGCATGCAAGACAGTTCCTGCAAACACAAAATGAGGAAGCAAACATAAATGCATGGTAGGGAATAACGGGTCCCTATCCCGCGAACAAATGACATTGAAAACCGTGTGCCCGTAGTCCAACGCAGTGTAGATAGTTATACCAAGTGGAAGTGAAATGCATCATATGTTAGCTCGCCGCCAATAGGTACGTCCAGCCCAATGGTCAGGGTCACCAGCTGACCCATATTGTGAGGGAGGGTACACAGCTGGGCAGATGTGTCCATAACAAAAAAACATGATAAATGTACATATCTAGCGACCGTGTGACCAAATTTTATATCCCACAACACATGTAATAGTCACATACAATAGGTATGTCTGTATTTCACATACCAAATGTGACAGGAAATAGAATAAGCATATAAATGCTTATAAATTGCTAAAACAATAAGGCAACATGTAGGCTGAAAGGAACAGTATTATCTGTACCATTGACTGTGGGTACGTGTTGTCCAGTACATTCAGATATGTGACCGGAATATATCCCATCCTAGACATAGGAAAAGGTGGCATCCTACCAATGATTAGAACAGTCGGCCAAAATCTGCACATCAGCGGTCCAAGCCGAACTTGTCAGGATGTGTCACAGTTGAACGGGTATTACCCGGGTATACCAACCATGTCATGAAAGTTAAGTATGGGCGTGTACCTATGTGCGTGAGGTATCGCATGTGGAAAGTCAGACATGGCAGGGTAGTCCACACAACCATACAGGTACCTGACATATGTAGGGTATGCAATGTGTTACCTTGACTGTGTCATGGGCCATCATCCAAAGCAGTGATGGAGTGTCAGGAATGTGTGTGTGGGGGGGTGGGTAATGGTATAATCCTCCAAGGCGACACTGTGAATTATGCAGAATAGGTGAACCGGAGGTGTATGAGGGAGCACCGGGTGAAGCAGAAAGAAGCACAAAAACATGTATACACATCTGCAATACAACCAGACATGCCATACTGTAGAACACAATCCCACAAACATATTAATATTAAAATGTGCGATACAAATGTTTAGACATGTCACAGGCACATACCCACAGATTGGTCCTGATGGAACTGGCCATTTCAAATGCAACACATCTGGATGCATAATGGACTACCCAGCGTTCCCTCCACAGCACACAACCAGCTCCCATACCTGAACGTCCACCAAATCCAGCCATACTTGGCCTACTGGTTTGGTGCAGCCACATCTACACATAGTGACCACTACACATAATGTAGTAGGTAGTGTCACCCTAGGCAGTTTCAGGATTGCAAACTATGTATCCCTTGCATGTAAAACCCCCAGCACATTTTCGTAACGCCAGAAGAATATTCGGTATTTGTCTTGTTTTGGTCTTGTTCAATTTTTGGGATATCCCTCATGGGATAAGTAACCTGTGTAAACATTAGAAGGGTATGAAGACACGAAGTCCAGTCCTGTAGATATTTGGACACAAGTTGGAATGTGCAGTAGTGGTGCACGAGACTGTCCAGCCCTAGATGGTCATGCAGAACCTACTACCCAGGATCAAACACCTGCCGTGTCCCGACACGAATAAGCGAGAGAATATATTGCACACATTTGCATAGTGGCACATGGTATAAGGGTGATGAAGGTACTGATATAAACAGGATACCCCCTGATCCACTGTGTGAGGGACAATTAATGCGTGTGTAGGCGTGACCTGACCAACAGTGATACAATGCCAAATGTCCTGTGATTGTAGGAAATAACTATGTACCATACTGCATGTAAAAGTTGCCTAAAGCGGTCACGTCAGGATAGAATAAACGTAATTCATAGAAGAAACAGGCAAACAACAAAAGTGCCAAAGGTATAAGGCTCACAGCTAGGAAACAAATGAATGTTCTAAACCTGCACTGACTGTGGCTATGTGTTGGCCCAAACAATCTGGTGTCCGCAGTAGGGTTAACATCTGCCCTGTTTTGCGAGGGACATTCCCTCTGGACAGTTGTGTCCTGACAAAATGCATTAAAAATGGCAAATGTCCTGGGATTGTAGGACATAGTTATGTCCCATATGTTATGTAATAGTTGCAGAAAATAATTATTTCAGTATCTAAAATACCTAAATGAAACAGAATAAGCAACTAAACCGCTAGAACAATAGGCTTTTATGTAGGCAAATAAGTAAAGTTCTATCCTTTGTACTGACTGTGGGTATGTGTCAGCTTGTAAAATCTGATGTGTGTTCCGAAAATGTCCTGTCTTGGCCATTTGAAAAGGTGGCAACCCTAGTCCCCAGAATACATCCCAACCTGTACATATGACAATGTCAATGTTACCAATGGTCAGAGCATTCACACAATAACTGGCCAGTCTCTTAACCACTCACAAAGCCAGTGACCTTTGGGGGAAAGGTGTTGAATGAGAATGACTACTTACAACAATGAAGAGTAATAGATGCATTTAACTGCAGAAAATTAGTAGTATTACGAATCTGTCAACACGTTCCAAGTTAATAGTACTAATATGGTAGAAGTGTCCGTGATTGTCCCTGAGTTGTCATAGCCTTGTCCCTGTCACTGTAGAAACGAGCCCCCGAGTATCACAGAGGTTCGTACACATAAGTACAGCAACCAATTGTCACATCTGTTGACAGGACTATTGCATACCTGTAGTGAACTTATAACAGATGTTCAGAATAATATTCATTGCATCTATAAATGAATGAAATAGTCAAATGGGAAGGGAAACACGTGGAAACCACCCCCCAACCTGAATTATGTAGTGGAACCACTCCCCACCCTAAATTATGTAGCGCCAACCCAATAATGTGGTCAGAGGTGCCCAAACACCTACATCTGTAAACACAGGTAGAATGTTAAAATCTGGACTAACTCTGTCCATGTGCTATGTCTGATCTTTGAACAGTGCCAGGGCAGTTCCAATCGCCACTCAGCCGAGCCTAAACCCAGACCAGAACATGAACACCCTGACAATCAAACACACGTATGTGTGAGGACTATAAGCGTAGGAGTTCTGAATATCCTTGGAGTAAGTAGACTTGCAGTAGGAAACAGGGAATGTCCTAATTGTAGTACTGCGGTTTTCCCAGCAGGAGAATGGATGCCTGCTGTGTAAGGGAAGCGGTGAGGCATATGTCAGAGTAGCTATGAACCATGGGTATACATATAAATGAGCCAGAACACCAATAGTGTAGTGGTTACAGCATCCGCCCAACGTAAAGGCATTCTCGGTTCAAGTACAACTATAGCACATATTAATTGTGTAATGAATGCCTCTGTGCTGTAAAGCCAACATTTATACATGTAAAGGTGACTGCGTTCGCATGGGTCCGTTAACCGGATCCCATCAAAGTGGTACTTTCATAAGGAATAAGGCACATGTAATCCCAAAGAAGTGCCTGTAAACATATGCAACTCAGAATAAATAGATGCAAGTGTGCCTGCGCTGGTGTACACAGCTATTAGCATAGCAAATGTATGTTGTCTTGTACAGCTGTAACTTTTATATATATATATATATATATATATATATATATATATATATATATATATAGATAAATATCCACAGACAACAGAAATATGCAATTATATATCTACATATTTATCTATATATACACACATATATATGTAATATATATATATCTATAGATATAGATATGTAAGGAAAGACGAAAGCAAACTTAAGGGTTTTAAAGGGAATCCAGAGCAAGTAAGGAATTCTGAAGTGCTCGCAACGTATGTCACATAAAGCTGCACAAGTGTGAGTAGAGCACCGCTCTTCACACCAGAGGCAGGGTTATACCAGTGGCCATAACATCATTGAAGTGCTACGTTAACATTGTAAACAGACGAAATGTAGTACATGTTGCGACCATCTACACTTGTAACCCGCAAATCATTCATAATCCATAACAGCAGGAAAGGCACTTATGTGCAAATATGAATGGATGTTGAGCCTGTGAATACACGAGACGGTACAAAATGTGTGTAGGGCCCCAATGCTCATGAGAGGGCAATGTGTAAAGGTATGTCATGGCTGCGATATCAGGTGTATAATGGCTGTTATGCATGGAAACTCAACACGGGTGTGCAGGAGAAACTATGGATATGCGATTATGGACACAGGAGTGCTAGGGTATGTTGCGCCAGGTGCAATGGAGTGGCCTGTGGAGGTCAGCTAGTACGTATGTGCGATTCCCAGATAGAGCGTAGTTTGTGTGGAGACATGCGTGAATGGGCGTATCATTGTCGGACGTTGTGCATCAGGGCTGGCAGCCTGGCATGTAAAACCTGTATGCCACCCATGAGCGGAACAGAGTTCTGCTGTGACAACCCCAAACCAGGAAAAGCAGAAAGACACAACTACGTGAAGACAACAATATGTTGACGTACAGTCACAGTAACACAAACACACATCCTATCAACAGTAATAATATGAATGTGCGCAGAAACAAACACAGTAGCAGGAATAATAGGCTGTGCATACAAGTAATAGGCCGAATGACACTGCATCACATCCCAGTTAGCAGCGGCACCCCAGACATGAAAAACGTGCGACATCTGTCCGCTGTATAACTCGCAATATACTGAGCACAAGTTCACTGGAGTTAAGTGTCGGTGTCACAATGACTAAGGCGATAGTATGCTGTTGAAGCAGAGATAAAACCCAATACGCATGTGTAAGTGTCCATGTCTGGGAAATGTATAGGTTAATGGACACACAGATGTATATACAGATAAAAACGTATATATACATATATTTATATTAATTTACATACACATATATATTCATATGGATATATATATATATATATATATATATATATATATATATATATATATATATACACACACACACACACACACACACACACACACACACATATAGATAGATATATTTATATATACATAGATATATTTATATATACACAAACAACAGGTACTGATATATACACATACACACAAAAAATATATATGTCAGTGTAGATATACACATGTACATAAATAGGTTAATTCACATCAATTAGGGGTAACATATTTACAGCCCGGGCATTTGTGATTGGGAGGTCCAATAAATAAACGGTGTACCCCCCACATCGCCCAGCTAGGCCGGACAGACATACAGACAGGCAATACAGATCAATACACTGCCGCTGTCCAAAACACTGGTAGGAAAGTGCCAGTGGGAGAGTTCTGCAAGGTCTACACTTTAAACATGGATAACTGTGTCCCTTGCGGGACCCCAAAAATTCAGGGTAAATGTGAATCTGCTGACATTAATACGAGCAGGATGTAGGTGTACATGGAACAGTAGGCTGTGCAAGTGTGAGAATACATAGGTTGACAAAACGTATGACATGTGTCCCGAGACAGGGAGAGTGGGCAATGTGTAGGGGTGTGTTCATACCCCAGCTGCGCTCGCAGTAAGTATTTGTCATGACTGCTGTAGAGGGGAGCTAGGTAGGTGGACCATGGGTATGCATTAATGGGCTGAAGTGTGCAGGTGCTGGTTGGCAGAGATGTAGTAGGCCCGTCCAGTGGAAGTCATTAATAGTCCTATGTGGGCATAGCATACGCCTCCCAAACCTGAAGAGCACATCTACCGGATAGTCTGTAAACCATCGGGGGAATACATAGTGACCAAATCAGTGCCGTGTACCCAATTAGCATGGACGTCCATAGTTATGTATCAGAATGTAACAAAGTCCAACTAAACACTTCCAGAACTAGTGATATTAGGTGAGCAGATGGCGGAATACAGGTAATGACAGATGACAACATGTATGAGTCATAAACAGCATGTACCACGACTAACGTTAATGAATATATGCTCTGTGACTGTGAATGTGTCTGGTTAATAGAACCAGTCATCTAAATGTGTCCCATAGGGTGTTATGCACTGTCTCTGATACAGTGTTCATTCACACCCATTGGTATGTGAGTTCTGCCACTGACGGAAAGTGCATAATTTGCTGACCACCTTAGGTAGATGATTGCATTATAGAAGAGGTTCAAAACCCATACGCCTGTGAGGGACACACCTGTCTGGGCAGTTGTGTCCTGCAAAATGACAGTTATGGCACATGGCCTGTGAGTTCGGGAATGGAGGCTATATAGTGTGTGTAGTGGTGTCAGACATCAATTTGTTGTATCAGTAACAGCTACATGTAATAGAAAACAGTATTATCAATTATAATGCTACATGAATAACCTTAACGTATGCAAACCGTGGAAGTCGTTCATTTATTACTGGCTGTGGGTATGTGTTGCCTTGACACATGTGATAGCTCTACATATAGGGTCTATAGGGCCGCCACTATTCTGAATGGCCAAAGTGGAACCTGCTCTGTAGAAATGTCAGATGTACCAGGGCAGAACATACCTACAGCCATGCATAGTACAGAAATATACATACTGGAACAAATCAAAGCGTAGTCTAGCAGCAGTAAAGTTGCTTATGCTACTACATATGACATATCGACGTGTCAGGTATACAAGACCTGTAACAAGCAACCAGTACAGACACGTACAACATGAGAATGTCCCCTAATCAGGACAGTTGCAATGGCTAGAGTATTGTCCATACCACTCAACCGTCCCTGAATGTCAGGTATGTCCCTGAGTTTGACTGAAAGTTTAACTCTGTCCCTCTTAATCCCTCCTAAAACTAGTGGCTGTTGAAGGAAAGGTGGTGAATTACACTTACTGACTAATGAAAATAAGTAAGAGTTATAATAAACAACTGTTACCTCAGAATATGTGTATTAAGTCATATGCTGTGATTCTGTCAATGTTTCAAGTTAATAGCACTACTTTTGTAAAAGTGTCCCTGATTTTTCTTGACATGTCCCTGATTCTGTAGAAATGTGTCCCCGATTGGTGGAGAGTTCTGGTATTGTCACATGAGATATGCATGATGAGGGACTGTCCCATGCAAAGTGGAAAAGGTGTCACTCCTACAGTCTCCCGTCGTGCAATCTGAAAGGTGGACAACGTGCAGTAGGTATGCGGTAGCATGACTCGGCAGACAGCTGCGTTAACAAACTCAAGTCACATGTCAGCATTGCAGAGTATCGGTTCCCATGTATCAGTCAGATGGGAGCAGATCATATGAGGAACACGCATATATGAATACATCACTGGACAGGCCGCCGAGTCCGTACAGTCGAATGCCTGCCGTTGCAAAATGGTTACACATACCCGATACTGTAGTCCAATGTAATACGCATCACAAGGGATTGCACACACCCAGGGTGAGTGACAAATGTAAGCGGAAATGACAGTGAGCGAGCAGCTGTAAGCGTGTTTGTCTACCAGTATGCCAGTAGTGCACTGTCAAAGAAATGTGGAGTCTAAACGTGTATAAGGTGCTGTGACCAGAGGTCAGCAGTGCTTAACACTGTGCAAACCCACACACAACTGCTCCCACCTGCTGGAATGTGCCTTACCCAGTCTATATCCAAAGGTGTTGGCCTGTCCGCAAACAAAGATCCGCCCTATACATGTGATGGTAGAAGTACCCTGCGCACATAGCTCATGTGAATTAACAATAGACCGTGGCATATGTACAGACAATAGACCACATACACACCTTACAGCGCAGACTTCCAACAGTATAGCAATGTACTGGCAGATATGTCCGGACCACTGGTGTATGCATGCCTGGCCGTCCTGTGTTTCAGTGTGTGAGCATGCCCAGTATGACTGTTACACATGTTGTCAGCCGACATTACCATCATACTGTCATGTGTGTGAGCATGCCAAGTATGGTCAACTGTATTGCATGTGTCACATATCCAGATAGTTAGTACTGTGTTGCTGACCCCTCCATTCTACACAGACAGGTGTCATGCTGTGTCTGCAGGGTAGCTAATGGTCATGTGGCATTGACAGTTGCTACATGTCTGCATAGCATGTGGGGACATCCAACCACAACCACAGTCCTACACTGCACCGTGGGTGGCACACATGACTCTCACATGTGTAAGTTTGATGGGGGGCACAGCCAAGAGTTGTACACATCTGCCACTACTGTACTGGTATGCCGGGTACTCCATGTTAGGGTGTGGACCTACCTAAATTGTTGGTTGGAGGGATACCAGGGTATGTCAGTTCCCAGCTTTAATTACCAGCACAGTGGTGTTGGATGTCCTAGCTTACACAACCTACATCAAACTGCCTGGCCTGCTGTCATCTGTGTGTGTCTTAGGGGGTTGGGGTCATTCATTGGGCATATCCATAGGCCATCGTATATCATTTGTCTGTATTGGTCGACATCTGTCCAGCTGCATGGAACGTGTGTGGGCTGTACGGACACATGATGGTCAGCCCATAATCTGCAGTGGGTTAGGACACCCTGTGTACTACAGGCTACCATTGTGACCCCTGTATGTGCTACAGAGGTCATGGTGCCACTATGGATGTGTACTGTCTGCTGCCCTAACATTTGGCCACCACAGTCACTTGTATGCTCACATACATACCATAGCAATGGGTAACTACACATTCTAATACAACTGCCACTTGTTAGGTCAATAGACATACCCTGGGTGTGTTCCGGACTTGAGGACAGTGCTGGAGTGCTGCCTATGTTGGATGCACACAGTGCACCTCCTATACATGGCCGAGCACAGGTACTGTCATGTTTGGGATCCATTGTACTGTGTGCGGGTCAGAGAGCGGAAATCTGTGGGTACCTACTGTGTCAGTACATATGCCTTGTGTTGCCTCTTTGCCAAGGGCAGGTCATACTGTGCACGGGCTTTCGCTGGCTGTGCCTTGCTCAGGTAGTTCCTTCACCAAGTCAAACTGTGCCTGTACAGGCCTTGGCAGTGGTGTTGGACTGTGTGGCCCTGCCCCATGCTGTTCCTGCTGCAACTGTTACTGCAGGATAAGATTGTGTAGCATAGCAAATACCATAACAACTTGTATGCATGTAGCTTGTGAATACTGCAGAGCTCCAACGGATGTGTCTGGATACCAGAACTGTGAACTGAGCATCCCAAACACATGCACAAGTATATGTCTTGCCTGTGCATCTGCCTCAGTATGGTGTGAGTGTTCAGGTGTGTGTGCATTGCTGATGGGTGTCATCAGCCACAACACCAGTGTTTACCCAGCATCCCCCACTAGGAGACTGTAGGGGATGTCCAAATTGGCATTGGTGTGCTACAGCTGTGTCAGAAGCCATATATCGGACACATCATAGCTTTCAGGGCAGACAGCACACACATTCAGTCTCATGCCCTGGCCATCACATATGGCTTAGCTGTTGGAGGGTATGCCCCTGCAGTGACTGTAGGCCCTACCCCACTCACCGGGTGGTGCTACGATGTATATGTGTGTGCAGGCTATAGCACCCAGTACCCCAGGTTAGTCATCCATGTGGTTGAACAGATGCATATTGCTGGTCTACTAATCATGTGTGTTGAGGACATGTACCTGCTCACTAGCATGTGTTGACATGGCGTCTGTGAACTGGTGTAATACCCTGGATGCAGATGCCTGTGAGATACCCATGATATCCCCAGTTGTGCTGTATGAGGTACCTGTGGCTAGTACACCTAGGCCAACACATACCATGGTATCCACTGTGATGTGCTTCTCTCGGCCTGTTTGATGTGTCAGGTGTGGCAGGCACAGGTCAACAAGCTGCTGTAGGAGGTCTCTGTCCACCTCATAGTGCTCCAACATCCCCAGCCCATGTAGCCCCTGGTAAGTCACCCTCGGTCTATAAAGTCTTATGTCACCCCAGTAAGGGTTGTTCAGCAGCGTACACATCCTCACTGCTCCAGCCTCCTATTGGTATATGTTGCCTGCTGCAGCCCATGTCATTTGGTTGGACTGTGTTATGAAATGTCTCTGCAGGTATACACCGGTGGTGTAGTGTGGATGAAACATGTGTGTATGCTGCTTGCTTGCATTAATGTACTGTTCATGTGTGGGCTGGCCATGTCATCTACTGATTGTGCTGATCAACACCTGTTTGTGCAGCCTGTACACCCTGACTACCCTACCACTGCTGTAATCCCTCCCAATGTCACCAGGCAGGTATAGACACAACCCTAGCTTAGGTGTGCTAAAGCAGAAGCACTCCCGAGGCACAGTACTGCAATGTAAGTACAGTATGCCTGACCCCCCTCCCATGCTGTCAACTGTATTCGAGACCTGCACACAGCTGACTACACACATACACTCCAGGGACCAGCAGCACACCCTGGTGATAAATGTGATACACTATAGTCAACCTCATCTGCATAGTATAGTCTTCTAATGAATAGTTATATGACCCATACCGAACCTCCAAATTAATAACCACTGCTCAGTGTTGCTCAGATCCATACACAACTGGCAACAGGTGCTTTACTTTCACCATATTCGATGTCCCATGGTCTTCCCAGCAACAAAATAACCGGTGTCTACACAACTACAACCCATGGCCCTGCACACTACAGACGATGTACATTACCACCACGCCATGGCAGATATACATAGATCCCAGGTTATCACGTACAGATCATCCGGCACAAACATTCAATAGTGCTGATGTCCCCAGACATATATGTTCACATCTATGTCCACCTCTACATCTACATATATCATATATATTATTTGTGTACATCTATACATGGACATATATATATATATATATATATATATATATATATATATATATATATATATATATATATATATATACATACACACACACATATACATGTACACACATATGTAGATATGGCGTTTATATCGCAACAGCAGACCACATAACAGCAATGCATTAGACAGGAATGAAAAGGAAACTACATGTGCCACCTGCATCATGTAGTATTGTTACTATCAAGGCACGTGTGTTATGTTGCATCACACGGGTCAGACTGTATCAAGGGTAAGAGTAGGGCTGCTGACAGTTACTCACCAGACCTATTGGTGAATGTATGTGTTGACAACCCAGTGTCTTGGCAGAATATGCGGGCTGTGGACACTATATAGGTCAGCAACAAAGCACACTGAGCACATCCCGCAGCTAGCCACCCACAGATACCAACACATACAGTATAACTGCCAAACACCCACCTGTCATGCCTTGGAATCGAACACTTACCTGTCTAGTCAACCACAATGCAGCATTATGCAGTAACAGAACGTGCTACCGAGTTCCAGCATCACTGCACTCCCACAGGCATACATCTAGGTGGATGACATCATCCACAAAGGCAAAGGCGCCGATAGGGAATGTATGTGGAGTGAGCCATCTAAAAGCATTACTCTGTCCCCAGGCAGCCGGAAACACACACACACACACACACACACACACACACACACACACACACACACACACTTGGCAGGGCTCGGAGTCGAACATACACCTAACTACCTTATCACACTACAGCATTACACAGTTATAGAATGCGCTACCGAGATTACTGGAACACAGCACTCCCAGAGGCATACTTCTAGGTGGATGACATCATCCGCAAAGGCAAAGATGCCAATAGGGAATGTATGTGGAGTGAGCCATCTAAAAGCATTACTCTGTCCTCAGGCAGCTGGAAACACACACACACACACACACACACACACACACACACACACACACACACACACACACACACACAGTTACAGACACACACAGATTACTGGAGCACAGTACTCCCAGAGGAATACTTCTAGGTGGATGACATCATCCGCAAAGGCAAAGACGCCGATAGGGAATGTATAGACAGTGAGCAGTCTAAAAGCATATTACTGTCCCAAGGTAGATGTAGAAAAACACACGGCAGTGGTGTGAGCGGGACAACTGCCTATCTACGGAGCGCTATTACAACACTACATAGATACGAGACATGCCACAGACAGTACACCCTTCAAGACAGTCAACCAGTGTGTTCAATGTAGGCATCCATCCTGACGTGGGGTATGGACATCTGTTGCCTGGATGACCAACATTGCTATACAAGATGTCAATGGCCATGCCCATACACAGAGGCACATCACCGACACAAGGTGTCACTGGGCATGCTCACACACTTAGTATCACACGTCCGTTTGGAATGTCTGTGTGTCCATCTACACAATGGCGTACTGGGCATGCTCACACACTTAGTAGAAGTGAAGGGCTATCTTGCATGCATATGGATTCTAAACATGGAAGGGCATAGTTTGGAATGTACTGTGTGTCCATATACACAACAGCATACTGGGCATGCTCACGCACTTAGCAGAGGGCTGTCTTGCATGCACACAGATTCTAAACATGGAAGGGCACAGTATGGAATGTACTGTGTGTCCATTTACACAACAGCGTACTGGGCATGCTCACACACGTAGCAGTAGCAAAGGGCTGTCTTGCATGCACATAGATTCTAAACATGGAAGGGCACAGTATGGTGTTACTGTCCCCACATACATGAAGGCCACACACATGTACTGACCAGTACACACTCAAGAGCCATCACAGATGTCTCAGGTGCAGATCACAGAGGTAAACGCCACATTCTACTATGTAGCCCTCAGACATCACCATGTCCTTGGACCAGCAACACACATCCATACATTACCACAACACCGTGTGACTCATGACCAGTGGACTGTACATAGGTCTACAGCAACTGTGCAGACTACACATGTACTGACAGGGTTCCATCATGTGTTATGCAATGCAATGATACCACTGTACATAACCAGGTTGGCTCTACACATAACAGGGGCCCTGGGTCTTACACAGCTGTGACAGATGACTGTCGCTGTACACCAAAGAACACACATGTATGGATATGACATACACGTAATCGCAGTGGATATGTGCATGGAACACACACACACACACACACACACACACACACACACACACACACACACACACACACACACACACACAAAACACATATGTACATAGCATAGTTTTTGCTGTCCTCCATGCAGACAAGTGGCTACAGCAATCACACGCATGCACATGGAAGGTAGGTCCATGGCTTTTGAATGCTAACAGTACATGAGGTAGCAATGCTGACCTAGGAAAAATGCCCTCTGTACTAGTTACCCATGACACCCATCATATCATACAACAGTCCATGCGTTATGTATGTCATCATACATGTCCACCAATTGCAATGCATACAAACATGGCTACATGACAGGCATGTAGGACCAACACACATGTACATGTAGTGGTGTGCATGCACCTACCATGCATGTGCAGTAGCTGATGTATGTAATTCATCTGTACCTAACTACAACATGCAGTTGCAATGCAGCCCCATGATTGACACCTGTATATGGTGAAATACTAACAGTATGATAGGATGTACATCAGGTATGGATGGATGTGTGTACATAAAGTGGTGATCCACCTTTGCAGATGGATGTTTGCCAGGGACAACTCACAGGTGTGTCACAAGCCATCCTACCATTACATGTGCAAACAGTACGTTATGTTACTGTTACTTGACGGTGAAGACCTACACAGCGGTCGGGTGTTACTGACTGTAAGTCACGTGACACCTGTAACACTTACATCCTCCCGTGTGCATATAGCAGCACAATTGCCGAAGGTAGCGTTGGTACACATAATGCGGCCAATACTGCTGCATGTCTGTCAGATGTATCATCATATAGCAGGTGTATCATTCACAGCACTGCCATGTGTGTTTGATTGTGTGACCATATATGCCACATATGGCGGGGAATACATCCCAATTGTTACACACCTCTGTACACTGTTGTAGAGATCTGTACATACTGCAGTGTGGAAAGCATGACGTAGGCAGGGGTGGTGTGTGTATCACACACATGTCAGCTATCCATATGTGAATGACATTTGTGGACTCCACAGTGTGTGTGTGTGTGTGTGTGTGTGTGTGTGTGTATGTATGTATGGCTGTCTGATGCATGGAGTGAGGGTGTATGCTACCATACAGAACAGACAGGATCCCTAATCCCTCATGGTGATGCAGTCTACTACCCTGTTGGTGCCATCGGTCTCAGCCTTACTGGCTACTTGTACATGTTCATTCTCTGTGTCACATCGTGTGGGTGCACAGTACTGTGAGGGTGATTACCACATAGGCAGGGGTCCTCACCTCAACACTATCAATTGTGCATTATAATGTTGTTGACCCTGTGAGTGTGGGCATGTTACTGTGTGTTTCTGTGTATGTCTGTGTGTGTTCTCATCCTGTAATGTGACAGGGTATTACTGCTACACAGTGAGGCCTCATGCTATCAAGTGGACTCTAATGTTATCATCGACCAGACTGCTGTGTAAACCCCCACACCATGTCAACATACCTGTGATGTGACCTGGTATGGATGTCACGTCTCTAGCCACTGTAGCCTATTAAACAGCCCACATGCTTCTGGATCAGTAGATGTGTGGACATCTGTGGTATTATAGCCTTTCTAACAGTCAGGTTGAGGCTACGTATAGCATGATGGTATTGCCATACATGCCTGTGAGTACTCCACATTTACACATGGGAAACTGCAAACACTGCTACTTGTTGGCACATGCAAGTAGACCATAAGGAGGGAACCAGGGCATCATTACCAACATGCTGTTACTGTTGTTACCAAGACACATACTGTGAACCTATAACAATGCATTATAAACCTGTACTACATGGTATGTCTGGTGCGTGTCAACAGTACACAACTAATGTATTATACACTTCTCTCACTATTCTGTTCACCCTGTGCATCAGACCATTTGAGTATGTCCCTGCACCGATGGCGTGGATGACAGGGATGCGGCATAGGCATCATCATATGCACAGGCTGATAATGTTTGCCAGAGGCATAGGCTGCACCAGCAGATGACATCATGGGTGTGGGTAAGGACCGGTGATCTGATTAGACATGTGTGTTCGTTATGCATGTGGGTGTTGCGGTGCCCTACAGATGTTTTTGCTGTGTGCGTGTATGATTGCACACAGTTCTGCCTTTTGCCAGGCCTACACAGGGGTATTATTGACAGCTCCAGATTGTACAGACCAGGATGTACTGCTCACTGTGTCCAGCCATGGCCACGTGACCTGTGCCTGCCAGGGATTGCACGGCCACTACCAGGCGGAGGTACAGATTGGCTACTGTCTGATGACACATGTCAACTGGAACCGTGTCCCCAATGGGAATATCCAGGGCAATGTCCACGTGGCCTGCTGTGTCCTGGTGTGGACAGAGCAGCACAAGCTGCATTGCTACTGCTACCAGCACTATGGGAGCAGGCATGTGATGTGGCTCATTCACATTGACCTGCACTAGGTGGTGTAGCTGGCCTACGTCCATGTGGCCTACACCTCACTCCTACCAGATGTTCCAGCACAGACAGCTTACACTCGCAGATTGCCATGCCATGGTCAAGGATTTCGACCATGTCACCAATCGCCTGTCCAGAACATCAGCAATCTGCTGTTGAGCATTTGCCAATGCCTGGATGTTGTCATTTAGAGTACGGTTAGCAGCCCTCTGCAGCCTCTGCCCTTCTCTGTTCTGCTGTTCAGCATGTGCTTGTGCCGCCATTACAGTCTGTAACATGCGTCTGGTGACACCAGCTGCTGCGCTCTGTCCTGCAGGTGCATGTCTGCCAGAGGTCCTCCTATGAGCAGCACTGGCCACATGCCTGTGTGGCACATCTGCAGTCATTACACTGACACCATGGTGTGGAGACACACCTTCTGTAGCCACCACACGTTCCTGTTCCAAGCTAACACATGCTGACTGTCCTTCCTCTATGGCCACTGGTGATGGGGTATGTGTTGGCATGAGAACTGTGTGCGGGGAATAGGGGGGCATAGCTGGGATGGCAACCATTGGCACAGATTCAGCCCCTGACAACCCTGACTGTACCTCATGCATATGTTCATCACTGCTAGTATCCGTGGGGACACCAACTTCAGACGGACCGCAGAAAGGTTACACACCTACATCACCTGTGAATGCAAAGAAAGACTCTAGATTACAATACACACACAGAGACACACACACACACACACACAGACACACACACACAGACACACCATGTATGTGATTTGACAGACGGCATGCAGCATGCATGTGATACAGCAGATGGCATGCAGCTCAGACATTAATAGTGGTAGTTAGCATACCTCCCTGGGTTGCACACAACAGCAAGCAGGTGTCATATCAGTAGCCATGCAGTTCACACAATCATGGTAGTAAGCATGCATCCCTGTGATACACCATGTGGACCAGCACAGCTTAACAGTACACATGGCTGAAGTGACCTTGACATGTAATCTGCTGACGTGTGCATTGACATGCATACATGTCTGACACAATGGTGTCCTGACACATGTACAGTGTTGTAATGGGTATCACATTGCAGTGTTGTCTTTATGCCCTACAGATAGAATGCACGTTTAGCAAATGTGCATGAGCATGGAAGGGTAGTGTGAGGCATCTACATTGCTATACAGTGTGAAGTACAGACACTGTGCCATTGCATGGCATCATGAGGCGTCTATATTGCTATACAGTGTGTAATATGCACACATTGCATAGCCATAACTGCGTGCATACACATGACATAACTGTGGATTCTGATCCACGTTGCTGAGGTGTATACACACCGAACCATACTGTGTCATGTGACAGGTCACTGGAAGACCTTTGGATGACATCTCTGCCCAACTACTACAGAGTCTTAGCTGCCTGGCAACCATGTCCACACTTGGCAGACTTGTCAATACAGCATGTCCCACATGACATTGATGTACCACACACATGAGGTGCACAGTTGACGGTGATGTCCTACAGCAGCAAGGGAAATGTATGGTATCTGTGGCCTGATGTGGTGTCAATGTCTTTGGAAGCTGTACAGGTGACTACTGGCATGCTATGACACAGTTGTGATGTTCAACACATCTTATATGGTCGACTTACGTGACACCTCCACTAGCTGTGCACAGGCTTTTAGGATGTCCAGTGTACCACATCAACTGTATAATCAGTCAACTAAGGCTATAGTTGGACCATGTGTGGACAATGTGCAACAGGGTGTATACACATCACATCTACTCTGTGGCTACATGTCTCTGGCCATCCTCCATGGCCATGTGTGAACATGTGTTGGCTAAATGTTTGTGATGGCCATCTATCTCACATGTCTGTGTAGTCCCATATGACATACACCCATAGATGTCAGATAAGTCACCATCCACAGGGCTATGCAGACAATGGGTTGTATGTTTGGTATGTGGGGTATGTATTATGGGATATTGTGACAATATTGCAGCCAGAACACTACATGTCTGGGACATGTCAGATGACACCTCACAATGTGTGCACCCATTGCAGGGGCATATAACACAATGGTGACTCCTGTGGGCTGCCCATATCCCAGCTCACTGTGTGGTACTGTTTGCATACCACACATGTGTTGTTCCAATGTATAGTACATATGCCTACATTGAACAACATCTCCACCGTTGTATGCACAGCTGTCCACACATGTAACAATGACAGATACTGTGGTTTCATGTTGGTGTTTCATTTCATTTGTATATATTGCACATGGGTAGCCAGTGTGAATGATGGGAGATGCGACCTGTATATCGTGACTGGACCATACATCATGTGTACATGTGTTAACTGGCCACATGGCGAATAGATATATGCATTAACATGCCTGATACTGATAACAGTCTCATCTGCAATGGACTGATGTCTGTGCGGCACACCAGAGGTACCTGTATAGGGGTGACACAGCAGTTTGAACATTATCCATGACTGTATGACAGCTACAGGGTGCACTGTGCATGTTAACACATTCGCCTGTACAACAGCATATAGTATGCACATGTGTGCATACACAGGGTAGCATACTGTAGTATGCAGCATGTGTGTAAACATACCTTGCATATGATGTTACATTACATATTGTACAGTGACACATGCAACTAAATGGGATATAATAGTCATATTGCAGTAGTGACTTACCAGGCAAGTCCAGGCTCATTGGTTGGGAGACACCCACCTCCACGATGGCAGCTAGTGTTTGTGGATGCTGTTCTGAGGGTGTCCCCAGGCTGGCCAGTAGCTCCTCAGTGTGTGTGAGTGGGGGCTGGGTTGGTGGCCCACCACCTGTTCCACCTTGTTCCCTGGCGATTGCAGTGGCATGCTGTTTCGCATGTCATATCAAGTCCATGCAGTGTCTGCGCCCCCTGCTGGTAGGTGCGGTTATGGCCACCCACATCATTAACCCTCCTGCGAAGGTCCTGCCACAGGTCATCACGCTGCTGGGCATGCTGTGGCACATGGCTGAACAACACCTCATAGTTCTCATGGAGGTACAGGATGAGGACATCATCCTCCTGGCGGCTGTACACTGGCAGGCGTGAATGAGGCATTATCTGGAAGACATAATGATGGTGACAGGTCACAGTATCACAGAGATGTACAGAGATACAGCTGCACATACATTTGTATTAAATCTAGTACATCTGCACAGTTATCTTTGCAAATCATCATGACACTGACACGACTAACATGTTTGTGTCACACATGTAACACCCATTATGCATTGGATATCATCACCATATATGTGTGTCACCTCATTACATTGTTCATACTCCATGTGAATGCTGTCTTGATGTGGGCATGTCTGTTTGCCTGTACTGGTGTTCTTACCTATCAGCACATACCTGGATGTGTCCACAGTGATGCTGTTGACCTTGATGCTGTGTATATGTCACATATCAACACATACACTGCCTTAATGGACATGAGCAGTGACAATGCACACATACACATGGAACCTTTACATGCATGTGTTTTGCCATATACATCTACATGGCACTGTACAGCAGTTCAACATCCTGCCACGGATCGCCTGTGTTGCACATGTGATAGACATGGGACAATGGCTAGCCGGACGTCATTCGCAGGGATGGTTATCAACTATAGCATGTACGGGCAAGGTTTCCTAGCTGTATCCAACAGCCATTTTGCCACCGCGAGGTGCATCAGTTCCACATTACTGATCCAGACAGTTAATAATACATCTACCATGCAGTCATCACACCATGTATGACAGAGATGACATGTGCAGCTTTGATGGGCAGGGTTGCATGGTATGGCGGAGTATGTAACATGTATGGCACAGGGATCTGTCCAGCATGTGGCGATCCTTGTAGTAGGACGGTGACTGTCCATGGTGTATGTCTTTCAGATCAGGATATGTACGTGTAGCATGTCCAACATCACAGTGTAGCACATGTCTTTATGCAAGGCACCCAGCATGCTGCTTGATGGAGGTGAGGATTGTGAAGGCTATCGCCCATCCACACATGGCCAATACCCCTTCAAGGTGATACGTGATCCGATATTGGTCACCCGAGTGCTGAGTATGCCTGTCCAATGATCTCCATGCTCATGGATGGCACCCTGTCATGACATGGGTGCCTCGTATGACTACCTAATAGGCCTGGAGACGTCACCAACTCAGGGAGGTGAACTGCACAGCACCATCCCTTACACAGTGTCCATAATGTTGACCGCTGCCTAGGTAGTAGTTAATGGGTGCAGGGTTATTCACCTAGCGGTGACAATGCTATTATCAGCTGTCAGATTGTGCACATATGCCACACACCTCACCCACAAAGCCCATTCTGTATGTTGTCCACAACACTGAGACAGCTATTGCTCCTAGGTCATGGCCATTCACATCCTTACATACACAGATGCCTCCCATTTGTCTGTGTGGTATGGGCTACAATGAGGGGGGGAGTGCAAAACATTAACCCTGTTTTACTGTAGCTGCCACTGGTATGATATGCACATGTCACTCTGACACCTTTTGTAGTGTTGATTCTGTCAACAGGCCACTGGTAGAACACTCCTGTGACATATGAAGGTACATCTAGTATACTCAGTGTAGCTGGAACATGGTATGGGTGATGATGTCCTATGACCTGTCACAGGTATGCTATGCAGTGTGAAATCATCCGCACTGTCATCTACTTCTGTACTGCTAACATATACATTGATAAAGGTTCATAGACTTGCAGACCATACTCAGCAGGGTAATAGTACAGTGCCTCCAATTATGACTGTCGTCTCCACTTGTGGGTTGCAGTGGGTTGATATTATCCAACACCCTATCTGTATTGCATATTCATGCTCAGCACTTGTTCAGAACTTGTGAACACTTCATGAGCTACTAATTACTATAGCACCCATTCCAACTAATTTCTTACAAGTACACTGTCTGTCCTTACATTTCCAGCTAGCTTACAGTACAACAGCTGTTGTACATACATAACTCACATATCTTATGAGACATGGTTGAATATATAGGCATGTCCAACTGTCACGTACCAGTGCTATTGCCTGTCTATATGATGAATATGGCGAACATGTGGCAATAGAGCAATTGTCTCATGTACACAGTCAATGCTCACCTCCCAACATATGACACTACAGCCTGTGGGAGATGCACATGTGTAGCCATGCTGGGGGTTATGCTCTCACCAACCCAGACTGTACCTGACATTCATGTGGGGACGTGTAACATTTGCAACACACCCCACTCATCACATAGTCTCACAAGATCTCCACCACCACAGGCCACACATAGTATGAGTATGACATTTGCAGAACCTCTCCATACTCTGTGTAGGCACCAGAGGCAGCCCCATCACCAAACACAACAACAATTACTTATAGCCCACAGACTCATGTGTGCCCATCAAATACAGCCAATAGGGTGTTATAACATACCCAACACACCAGTCATAGGTGACTCTGTAGGCGGTCACACTGATGTCCCACTCAGCAGGCTACACAAGGCGATAGTCGCTTACATCTAGCTGTCGGGTAATTGGTTCTGCAGCATAACCTATGCACCCCTGCCACACCTCACCAGGTACAAGTTGACTGTCATTCTCCATGTTAGTGTGACTGCCCTGAGATGTAACTTCCCAGACTACATGTGCAGGGACATGCAATAGCTCTCTGGTCTTGCAGCCCAGAAGGTATCGGCCAAGCCCTGGGGAGCATTCTGCATTCATCCAGACTAGATACCACTGTACAACAACTGACTGTTTCACTTCAACAGTTGCCTATGCTTCTGCTGTCATTCCACAGGCATCCGGTATCTGTCCACTTTGAATGACATGGTCAACAAAACGCGATGCTTTGGCACAGATGACCTGCACCTGTCAGTCCTGGGAGTACAGATAACATGTAAGGCTCTTGCCTGTCTTGCACAGTTTCCAATAACATTCACCACCAGAATGGGAAGGCAAGCAAAACATGGGGTCATGTGGCTCAATGCTTGACATCATCTCTGACGCATGCAGGCATGGCACTCCTTATAATGGACCTCTTCAATATCTCTGCAGTGACTGGGACCTGCCTCTAGGCTCTGCAGAGCACACCTGCACTGACAGGTTATACGCAGACCACACCTTTCAGTCATGTAACCTGGACCAGAACACCCACGGCTGAGGTGTGTCCATATTTCACTATATGGTACACACCTCCTGGCTGGTTACTTAGCACAATGCATCAGAGGTGATCCACGTGCAACTAACTGTGGCCAGAACTGCTATACACATTGTAACATGCTATGGATTCAACAACATACCCCATGGTTACCGGCCCTCATTTCTTGGTGTACTGGACAGTGGGGTTCAGACAGGTACTACTGATGTGCGACTGACACTACCCCACACTTAACTGGGATAGCTACTCATGTACCAACACATTAGGCCAACGCTGTCCAGGATTCATAACTTCCACTCGGCTGGATCAACCCATACACACCACCACCAAGACCAACAATATCCTAGACATGGACATTACCAACATGTCACTGGTGTTCCACACCTGTGGTTATCCCCTCGTTGGTCGTTTCCGAACATATGCTAATCACCCTTGTTATCCACATCCCTGCACCACACCCTTCATGGCATACACAGTACAAGATTAGTACAACGCCTACTGCAGATGTCTTATGATAGCAGTAGTAAACATCATGACACCTGTGCAGATGGACAATGCACATACAAATGCTGAAACATACCCCAGTGCACTTCATTAGCATTTACACGACTGCATGGATCATGCTATTCCAAACAGAGCCATGATGGTACCCATCAGATAACGGACGCCACTCTGGGGGTCCAGTTCCATGGACATAATGTATAACAAAAGGTGGAGGCTGTTGCAGAGTGGAGTACAATCCCATGGGTGGGGTAGCTCACTGGTCAGCCTCAGTAGGGCTCCGGGATCCCTTATCACATCCTCCAAACCTAGCTACGTAAACATTACTGCGACACATTCCAGGGTGTACCACAAAGCATTATGGAGGTATGTCAGTAGTCAATGGCAATACCCACATCTGCTCTGACATACAACAGTTACTCAGGAACATTACAGAACTGGGTGATGTTGGCAACATCCTGGTGGATGGGTTCAATGCTAACTTTACACCCTCTCACTCCCTACAGGGCCTCAATCCATGCAGGAACATTGCGGGGTCCCTGCGGTCACAACTACACAGTTCCAACCTGCACTCTCTAAGGCCTGGAACACAGACTCCATGTGATCATCTAACATCCCAGGCTGTGATTTACACAAACCTCAGAACGACATGCCTCCCCATTTGGCCACTAGATTCACTAATAGCCTTGTATCAGACATTGTGGCCCCTGAATGGTGCACAGCAACAGTTATCACACTCTACACAGGTGGCGCCACAATGAACCAGAGGGACTATTGCCCTATATGCCTGACTGGACTGTTCTGCAAGGCTATGGGGCACATCATCATGGAAGTCATTCACAGAGACATTGGTGGGCTCCAGACCTTTGATGCCACCCAGGTTGGACTTGTTAGGGCTAGACCATGGCTCCTACACCTGGTGGACTCCTTTGATACAGTCACCAGGGTAGTTGATGATGGTAAGGGGGTCCACACAGCCTACATTGTCCTCTCATTGGCTTTCAGCACCATTCTCCATTCTGGTATTGATAACATTCACATCCACCTGCACATCGACCCCTACGTCTCAGGATGTTATGCAAAGTGGCTCACGGACAGGACCCACACAATTAGGGTAGCATACCATAGTACCTACTGTATTTCAGTTACACTTGGCATACCACAGTCCTCAGTCATAGGGCCCCTCATGTTCGGTATATGCTTCCCTGAGGTACAGGCTAGCACAGAGGGACTTTCCCTGACTATGTTTCCAGACAACTGCATGCAAGGCACCATGATTGATCCACCAGCTGATACAGACTCCCTCCATAAGGGTGTCACTGTGACGGATACCTGATGTCAATAACATGGCCTCAAGCTGCATGACACATGGTGCATGAACATCCCCTTTGGATTACACCAATCACCCACTGACTATCACATAGGTGGTAGTCCCCTACATACATGTGACATTATACGGGATCTTAGTACACATGTATGTAGCACCCACTCCTTTGATAACCATATTGCCAATGTGGCATGGATATCCTTCTACGTGGCCACCCTTATCTGTACTGGGTTTGTAGCTGGAACAAAGGCACCCATTGTACCTCTAAACTCCTGACGTATACACACATTCAGGGGTACAACACCCCATTTAGGGTGTACCTTACAGAACAGCAATGGCTTTACATACCACAGCATTAACACACCGTGAGGATTATTGAGCTCCGAAGGTTGACATATGCGACAGTACTACGGACACCACGACTGTACACATTTGCATCCTGCATACTCAGGGGTGACCTCTGCTGAACATACAGAGCCCATGTCCACAACAATATTCATGGATATACTCCACATAAGCGACATAAGCAAAAGCCACTGAGAGCAACATGCTCATGGATATGTGGGATGTTCTTGAGGGTTACATTCCCAAACCAGACACTCACCATGCTTTGGAACATGATTCCTATGTACATCACGCAGGGACACTCAGTAGCACTGTTTATGAGATACCTCACTTGGTGGATGGGAGACACACATGTATGCCAGGGATCACTGCAGTGGCTGTACTGTGCAGTGGTGCAGGTAGCACATGGCTCTGCTGTTCACAGACAGGACACTACCCCAGGGAGGTGCCGCCTGTGTAAACAGTGTAGTTGGGCTTACACATAGACTTGCCAGACAGCATAGTACCTCACTATGAACCTGTGAAGATATTACATGTCCTTTGTGCATGGTTAATTGAGTAGCTCTTCCATTTCGATTAGCTATCTGTTGTTTCTGGATCTCAGGCATGGCCAGCACAGCTCAACTATTTGCTGTAAGATGTCACTTTCCACCCTGTAATGCTCTACTATCTCCAGATTATGGACCCCCTGGTTGGCTACCCTTGGTCTGAACACTCTTCTCCTCCTCCGGGGCCTGCGGTGGTTGTCAGCATCATCCTCCACAACACCGTCAGTCTCTAACACATGGTGATGAATCACAGCTATGGTAGCTCCCAACATGTACATTGTAAAAGTTCCCCGTATGTTTACACCTATGGTGCAGCGTTTGGGAATACACACGTGTGTATGTCGGGTGCTTTCACGCTTTATACTATTGTGCTGTGAACACCGATGATGTCATAGGATGTGTATGTACGATCGTAGCTACAGGGTATCTTATGTGTTTTACAACAGGAACTACTATTGTGATGCCTTTGGTGTTGAATTACATTTGGCTGCCATGGATTACCTCTTGCCCTTCCCTTTACATTTCTTAACGTTTCACCTCCCATTTTCTGGCATGCATCCAGCAGCCTGCTTTCAATTGTACTTTCCTACACCTGGCTTATCTTGTGTAATGTGTTCTATGGCAGGTCTACTGCAGGTTTGCTTTGCTTTGCTATGACAGTTCTCTTTTCTTTGCAATCCAACACCCCCCCTATCCTGTTTTGCAGGTTTCTGCGAGCAGACTTGTCAGCTGCCGTCGATTGCCCGCTGTGAGTTAATAGTTGTTAATTGCTCAGTTGTACTCCAATTACCCTACTGCGGCATTTCCTTATTTTCTTCCCCTGACCTTCCTGTTTGAGTTATGGTGCGCGGCGCGTGCGTCCGCTTACCGGGCTTTGGGCACGTTTTCCTCCCCGTACACATGCGCTTTCGGGCACCATATGTGCTCTCAGCTAAACAATGCTATACCTACCTCCCCACCCCTGTCCTGCAGCTTTGCTTAGCAACAGCCAGGCCGGATTTGCATTGCTCCAATGTGCTTACAGCTACGGTGGCACACCCCACTGCTGATGTCATGTATACCTCTAAACCACTCCTCAGTGTTGTAGCGCTGCACCATATGGTACATCCTTAGTCAGGCGGGATGTTTGCAATTCACTATTACCTGCCTCATTTGCATGGCATTGACTATTAATTCCTAGTTACCGTGCCGAACACTGTCACAGACCCTTAGCAACCCTTGCAGCTTGGTTGTGGTGCACCATGCATACCATTGAGTATTATGGTGAAATCATGATTTGTATTACATTGCGATTTTATGACATTTGTATATATTTTCTTTGTGTTCCCATTTGCGCACACATGCCCTGTGGTTGTACTTTGCATTACTGTGGACATGACATTAAATGTTGTTTTTTAGGTGTTGTGCATCTTTTCTTATGCCATTGGCTGTATATTTAGCCACTGGCATATGTTAACTTTGTAATACATGAGTCTGGTCCGCTTTCATAGCTCCGACGTTCTGTTTGGAAAAATGTAAACCGTGTTTTTTGGTTTACATTTCTGTGAGCTTATGCTACGCCTGCACCAGAAGATCAAATATTGCTTGAAACCACCACGAGGAACAAAGTATAAATCTTTTTTATTAATAAAACGAGCGCTTTCACGCACACAGAGTGCGCTTCATCAGGTTACAATCTTTACTAAAACTTCTGCCATTTTTATACTAAAAAGTATTATCAATTATTCAATCAATTAATGAACAAATCAAATGCAATTAAAACAATTTTTCAATATAGCGCTAGTATGTACGCATTCAATAATAAAACAAATGTGTTACAATTTAAAAGGTTTAAAACATACATATCCTTCGTTACATAACTTCATATAGGTTCATATAAATCAGAGATGTATATTATACCTATAATTGATGCAGTCACAGCTGTTGTTCTGGTTCTCAAGCAAATCATGCCATATATGGAAAGAGATACCTAGTCCTGCATATAGCAATTCAGGTTCAGTAAAATGCAAATGTACGTTTTTCTATTTTAGTGTCATTCACAAAACTATAACCATTTAGATACTATCATATTAGTATAATATTAGAAATATATATGATTCAGTTTCATAAATCATTCTTCCCGTCTGAATAAACAGACTGGAAATATCTCAATCATTAGAAACTGAAAAATGTATAAACAATAAAAGATCGTATACCACAATCCTGCTAAATTCTATGCCTGATTAGGCTGTACAGCCTTAAGCAGCTCAGCTTTATTATGTTTAGTTGAATTCAAAAATATATAATAAGGTATTGCTTTATATATCAAAAAAGCAAACAAATACAGGTGTCTCATTATAGCCACGATCATAAATAAATAACATAGCAAAATGTGTATATGTATTTATTTAAAAATGTTGTTATTTAAATTATAACTAAAACGGGCTGGAAAAAGATTCCACCATCCCATAGGTGTCGCCGTTTCTACCAGCCATCATGACAAAGCACTGGATTATGATATCACAAAGA
This sequence comes from Protopterus annectens, assembly GCF_019279795.1. Lineage (NCBI taxonomy): Eukaryota > Metazoa > Chordata > Ceratodontiformes > Protopteridae > Protopterus > Protopterus annectens. The sequence continues at coordinate 127,325,483 of NC_056730.1, read as the reverse complement.
AGATTTTACCATAATGTGCGGGTTTCATACTTATTCTATATGTTCCTATATCATTAATTTGCCATTTTATGCTATCTATTTCCATTTTTAAGTAATACATTTCAGAAATGTCTATACTTTGTAATTCGTATAAATCATTTATTACCCAGATGCAAAGTTGTAAGTCTTGCATTAGACAAAAGTGCAACTGAGTCTCTCTTCTAACACATGCCTATTCTTAACTATATATTAAGCCTCATTAAGGACATGTTATATATTGGTATGTATGCTTAGACCCTATGGTGGTCCAAAAACTTTTGACATTACAATTTGTCAATATGGATGTGTAACTAGACCCAAAGAAAATAGGCGATTGTGGTATAATAAATGACAGGAAAAAGCAGAAAAATGAAATGGATCAGAAGGCAATACAAAATAAGTGTTAGATGTAAATCAATATATCATACGGATCCTAAAAGGGCAGGACGGATGTTAACTACAGTATTAAGTCCAGGTGGTATATGCGCTTTTAGTCTTAGAATCCATCTAAGTTCAAACATTTCTAACGTGCTCATATGATCGCCTTCTCTCCTGTTGAAATTTACCACTTGCAAAATCTGGAAGACAAAGCTATGCTGGGGATTAGTACAACAATGTACAGCCAATGCATTGGTGGTACTGTTTTTTCTCATGTCATAGACATGATTATAGATCCGATCTCTGAATCTTCGTGATGTCATGCCCACATAATAACTACTGCATTGGTTACAGGTAGCAAGATATACTACATTTTGAGTGTTGCATGTTGCATAAAAAGTAGGTTTAAAATTAATTTCAACACCTGAGACTTTGAAGTCTCGTGCCTTACTTATATACTTACAAAGTGAACATTTGCCGCATGCATAAGTGCCTGTTTTTATATGGGCCCTGATATCAACCGACACAATGTCTAATTTTTCTTTGCAGAGCAGCCTTTTTAAATTCATACAATTATTGTATCTAAAGACAGGTTTTTCCCCAATCAGTTGTGAAAGTGTTGGATCTATTAGCAAAATTTTCCAATTTCCTTTCACAATTCTAGTTAGATGTTCCACATCACTAGTATATTTGATGTCATATGCAATGCTCTTAGTCATCTTTCTTTTATTTAACACTTTGGCTAATTCTCTCCGGGGTATTAAACTCTCTAACAGGGATTCAGTTATGTCATTAACCAATTTTATAGGATACCCTCTGTCTGTAAAATACTTTTTTTGACAATCAATTAATTGTAGTGCATCTAATTCATCACTACATATTCTTAGTATCCTGCTCATCTGACCCTTCACAATATTATGAATTATGTGACGTGGGTGTAAACTGTCAAAATGGAGGATACCATTCCTCCAACAGGATTTCCTATAGAGTGTAGTGGCTAAGTCATTGTTATTTCTTTTCATAATGGTAATGTCTAAAAAGTTGGCACTTAATGGAGAATATTCATGTGTAAATCTAAAGAATGATGTAGTGGTATTCATAAAACTAATGAAACCATTCAAAGTGTCCACGTCACCATTCCAAAGCAACAGGACGTCATCTACGAACCGTCTGTATAGGACCACATTGCTAAACCTAGGGTCATTAAAGATGTTCTCTTTTTCCCATCTATAGACCACAAGATTGGCATATGCATTGGCACAGGGGGTGCCCATGGCCACCCCCCATTTCTGTGCATATACCGTGTGGTCATACAGAAAAATGTTGTTGTTTAAAACTAAGTCCAACATGCAACAGATGTTCATGATCTCATTATTGTCTATTGTTTCTATTTCGGTCAAATGGAGCCTCACTGCATCTAGACCATAATTGTTGGGAATGCTTTTAAAAAGACTCTCTATGTCTAGCGTGACTAATAGAGTATCAGCTTTAATCTTAGTTTTTACTATATTTGATTTGAGATCATCTAATAGCTCATAAGAGTCCTGTAGTATAGTAGGTATTCTCTTCACTAATATTCCAAGTTTAGATTGTATATACAAGGATGCATTTTGTGTGACCCAATGGTCACCTGATACTATAGGACGTAGTGGAGGTGGATATTTATCCTTATGCAGTTTGGGCAGACCCTTGATTAGGGGTATAAGGGGTAGTTCTATCATTAAGAAATCATAAAGAGATTTGTCTATAGATCTCGTCATCAATAGATCATAAAAGGTGTCATGTACATATTTCACTATTGAAATGACTTCCGATTTCTCTATTACCTTATATGCATTGTCATTATTTAACATATTTAACATAAGTTGTTGGTAAAAGTTTGTATCCATGGCAACAATCCCCCCTCCCTTGTCTGCCGGTTTAAACACCAGGTTTATATCACTGCAAAGGCCATCTAACTCACGTTTCTCTATAGAGCTCAGATTTACAAAATTACCTTTGTTGTTATCACAATCATAATAGTGATAAAAATCACGCTCACATGTTTTCATAAAACATTCAATAGGTTGTATTAATGGAGGTACAAAAGAGCTTTTCCTTTTACAAATTATGGTACTATGACCGATGTCATCATTATTAGATGAAGCATCTTTAAACAAAACCTTAAGGGATAATTTTCTACAAAACAAACGTAGGCCTATCAAAGTATCAGATACTACACTATGTTTTGAAGGGATAAACGATAGACCCTTATTGAGAATACATTGTTCATCTGGTGTAAAGGTCCTTGATGTTAGATTAAAAAACAAGCAGTTCAGGTTTTCATTTTTCTTCTTCGTTCCGGCGTTTCTCCAGATATTTTCCTCTTTCCCCTTCCGCGACTGTTTGAACGTGTGCGTACTGCACCTTTGTAGGGGAGAGGAAAATTTAAAGGTATAGGTGCCACGAACATGTTGTTCGAACCACTGGCTTTAGATTTAGCACCCAAAATGTTATTATTAGTTAAGCCCTGCTGATTACAGGGCAAGGATGCACCAGGTGTATCAGACACATTGGGTTCTCTATTAGTAACATTTTCCGTTCTGCTTTCTACTGTTAGTCTAGTGTTCATAGAGTCATTCAATACAGTCACTGTGTCATTATTTGTAGAGCGTGAGGCTACTAATGCATGTGCGGGTTGAGAACTGTCTTTCAAACTGGTTCTCGGCCAAACAAAAATGCGGCCGAGATGAAAATCTTCACAGTCCCGCTTTAACTTTTTAATTTTAACTTGTTCTAACTTATTGCTATATAATGCTAATTGCTTATTCATGGCTTGCAATTTTGAAATACAAAACTCAGTCTGATAATTAGCAATAAGAAATTTATGTTGTTCCTCTACCTTCATTAGAAGTTCCGCTTCAATCGGTGTAAAATAATCCAGCAGCAGCTGGATGTACTTGTTCCCAAAATCAATATTTAGTTGCTGCCATTGGCGAAGTAATTCTGGATGGCTATCCCCATATGTCGGCATGCACAGGACCCGCATGCCACGGGGGATAACTTTAAAGTGTAAGCAGGCTTGTAGATGTCTTCTCTGCCAGACCAGCCTATGCAGGCGATAGAGGTCATTTTCCAGGTTCCTTAGACTTCCAAAAAATTCATACAGGTTCTCACTGCTGTTAGATGGACTGGTAGGAGCATCACCATTAATATCCATTCGTAAAAGCGGATTCTCTTTTTGATAGAACAGACAGTTCCAGCTATCATTTGCCACAGTACTTACTGGATTATAGTCTAATTCAATGTTCGGCATATCCATCGTGTGTTGATCAGCTAAGCACAAAAAAAGAAGTACCAATAGCAGAAGACAAAAGCCGATCATCCAAAGGTTTCTTGCACCAAAAACGGAAGACTGAAGATCAAATATTGCTTGAAACCACCACGAGGAACAAAGTATAAATCTTTTTTATTAATAAAACGAGCGCTTTCACGCACACAGAGTGCGCTTCATCAGGTTACAATCTTTACTAAAACTTCTGCCATTTTTATACTAAAAAGTATTATCAATTATTCAATCAATTAATGAACAAATCAAATGTAATTAAAACAATTTTTCAATATAGCGCTACTATGTACGCATTCAATAATAAAACAAATGTGTTACAATTTAAAAGGTTTAACACATACATATCCTTCGTTACATAACTTCATATAGGTTCATATAAATCAGAGATGTATATTATACCTATAATTGATGCAGTCACAGCTGTTGTTCTGGTTCTCAAGCAAATCATGCCATATATGGAAAGAGATACCTAGTCCTGCATATAGCAATTCAGGTTCAGTAAAATGCAAATGTACGTTTTTCTATTTTAGTGTCATTCACAAAACTATAACCATTTAGATACTATCATATTAGTATAATATTAGAAATATATATGATTCAGTTTCATAAATCATTCTTCCCGTCTGAATATACAGACTGGAAATATCTCAATCATTAGAAACTGAAAAATGTATAAACAATAAAAGATCGTATACCACAATCCTGCTAAATTCTATGCCTGATTAGGCTGTACAGCCTTAAGCAGCTCAGCTTTATTATGTTTAGTTGAATTCAAAAATATATAATAAGGTATTGCTTTATATATCAAAAAAGCAAACAAATACAGGTGTCTCATTATAGCCACGATCATAAATAAATAACATAGCAAAATGTGTATATGTATTTATTTAAAAATGTTGTTATTTAAATTATAACTAAAACGGGCTGGAAAAAGATTCCACCATCCCATAGGTGTCGCCGTTTCTACCAGCCATCATGACAAAGCACTGGATTATGATATCACAAAGAAGATTTTACCATAATGTGCGGGTTTCATACTTATTCTATATGTTCCTATATCATTAATTTGCCATTTTATGCTATCTATTTCCATTTTTAAGTAATACATTTCAGAAATGTCTATACTTTGTAATTCGTATAAATCATTTATTACCCAGATGCAAAGTTGTAAGTCTTGCATTAGACAAAAGTGTAACTGAGTCTCTCTTCTAACACATGCCTATTCTTAACTATATATTAAGCCTCATTAAGGACATGTTATATATTGGTATGTATGCTTAGACCCTATGGTGGTCCAAAAACTTTTGACATTACAATTTGTCAATATGGATGTGTAACTAGACCCAAAGAAAATAGGCGATTGTGATATAATAAATGACAGGAAAAAGCAGAAAAATGAAATGGATCAGAAGGCAATACAAAATAAGTGTTAGATGTAAACCAATATATCATACGGATCCTAAAAGGGCAGGACAGATGTTAACTACAGTATTAAGTCCAGGTGGTATATGCGCTTTTAGTCTTAGAATCCATCTAAGTTCAAACATTTCTAACGTGCTCATATGATCGCCTTCTCTCCTGTTTAAATTTACCACTTGCAAAATCTGGAAGACAAAGCTATGCTGGGGATTAGTACAACAATGTACAGCCAATGCATTGGTGGTACTGTTTTTTCTCATGTCATAGACATGATTATAGATCCGATCTCTGAATCTTCGTGATGTCATGCCCACATAATAACTACTGCACTGGTTACAGGTAGCAAGATATACTACATTTTGAGTGTTGCATGTTGCATAAAAAGTAGGTTTAAAGTTAATTTCAACACCTGAGACTTTAAGGTCTCGTGCCTTACTTATGTACTTACAAAGTGAACATTTGCCGCATGCATAGGTGCCTGTTTTTATATGGGCTCTAATATCAACCGACACAATGTCTAGTTTTTCTTTACAGAGCAGCCTTTTTAAATTCATACAATTATTGTATCTGAAGACAGGTTTTTCTCCAATCAGTTGTGAAAGTGTTGGATCTATTAACAAGATCTTCCAATTTCCTTTCACAATTCTAGTTAGATGTTCCACGTCGCTAGTATATTTAATGTCATATGCAATGCTCTTGGTCATCTTTCTTTTATTTAACACTTTGGCTAATTCTCTCGGGGGTATTAAACTCTCTAACAGGGATTCAGTTATGTCATTAACCAATTTTATAGGATACCCTCTGTCTGTAAAATACTTTTTTTGACAATCAATTAATTGTAGTGCATCTAATTCATCACTACATATTCTTAGTATCCTGCTCATCTGACCCTTCACAATATTATGAAATATGTGACGTGGGTGTAAACTGTCAAAATGGAGGATACCATTCCTCCAACAGGATTTCCTATAGAGTGTAGTGGCTAAGTCATTGTTATTTCTTTTCATAATGGTAATGTCTAAAAAGTTAGCACTTAATAGAGAATACTCATGTGTAAATCTAAAGAATGATGTAGTGGTATTCATGAAACTGATAAAATCATTCAAGGTGTCCACGTCACCATTCCAAAGCAACAGGACGTCATCTACGAACCGTCTGTACAGAATCACATTGCTAAACCTAGAATCATTAAAGATGTTCCCTTTTTCCCATCTATAGACCACAAGGTTGGCATATGCGTTGGCACAGGGGGTGCCCATGGCCACCCCCCATTTCTGTGCATATACCGTGTGGTCATACAGAAAAATTTTGTTATTTAAAACTAAGTCCAACATGCAACAGATGTTCATGATCTCATTATTGTCCATTGTTTCTATTTCGGTCAAATGAAGCCTCACTGCATCTAGACCATAATCGTTAGGAATGCTTGTAAAAAGACTCTCTATATCTAGCGTGACTAATAGAGTATCAGCTTTGATCTTGGTTTTTACTGTATTTGATTTAAGGTCATCTAGTAGCTCATAAGAGTCCTGTAGTATAGTAGGTATTCTTTTCACTAATATTCCAAGTTTAGATTGTATATATAAGGATGCATTTTGTGTGACCCAATGGTCACCTGATACTATAGGACGTAGTGGAGGTGGATATTTATCCTTATGCAGTTTGGGCAGACCCTTGATTAGGGGTATAAGGGGTAGTTCTATCATTAAGAAATCATAAAGAGATTTTTCTATAGATCTCGTCATCAATAGATCATAAAAGGTGTCATGTACATATTTCACTATTGAAATGACTACGCCTGCACCACTTCATAAATCGCTATGTACCTTCATTTGCATGGTGCGGCACTGCGCATGGGGTGATTAGCATACCTAAGCCGAGGGCTGCGGAGATCTGGCTTACGCCTAGTGCACGTGGAATTGGATCGTACCTGAATCGCTCGGCGGCCATGTTTGGCATTATACCACCTACGCTACGCCTGCGCCTGGTGCAAGCTTCATGAATCCTGGGGAGTAAACTCACCACTACACACTCTACAGTCCCCTTGCACACAGGCATCACAAATGTACAAACAACACCACTTTCAACAATTACCCACTGATACTCTTAACCTACCTACCCTAACCCACACCTATAACTTCCGAGCACACTCACATACACTCAAATCCCTACCCAAAACCCTTAAAAAATATTCACTTACCAGAATCTCCAACCATATCCACATACCAAACTGTAAATCAGGCACACAGTACATCCCACGTCACATAGCGCACCACCACAACTGCAAATTTGACATTTCTGTATTTGTAGTTATGGGATTTCACAATTTCGGAAGTTTGGCTTCATAGTCTCAAAATACTGAAATTTGATATTTCAGTATTTCAAGATTATAAAGTGAATCTCTCTCTCTCTCTCTCTCTCTATATATATATATATATACACCCACACACATTTCTCTCTCTCTCTCTCTCTCTCTCTCTCTCTATATATATGGGTCTACCTGAGAACATTGACAGATGAGAAGACCGACAACAAAATCACTGACACCAGAAGATCGACAAGTCAGAAGACCGACGGATGAAAACACCGACGCGGAGAACACCGAGATGGGGAAAGGATGTGTAAGTATGCGGTAGTGACGGATGTTAGGGTGCGAGTAAAGTAAGTGTGTGATGTTGACGGTCTGTAGGGATAGGGGTGGGTTAAGTGAGTTAGGGTTAGGGCACGGGTTAGGTAAGGGTGCAGTAGTGATATGTTTTGGGTTAGGGGCGGGTTAAGTGAGTTAGGGTTAGGGCGCGGGTTAGGTGAGTGTGCGATAGTGACGGACCTTAGGGTTAGGGTTTTGTTTAGGGTTGTAGATAGTTGTGTATGTAAGGTTTAGTGTTTGTTTGTTAGGATTTTGGTGTGCTTGTGTGTGTGTGTGGTTTTGGACAGGGGATTTGTTTTGTTTGTTGGTTGTTATGATGTGTTGAGTGTATGAGGTGTCGTGTTTGTGAACTGTCGATTATGTGGTGTTGGTGATGTCGTTGTCGGTATTATGCACTGTTGATGTTGTCAGGTAGATCCATATATATATATATATATATATATATATATATATATATATATATATATATATATATATATATATATATATGTGTGTGTGTGTGTGTGTGTGTGTGTGTGTCTATAAACAGACAGAGAGAGAATGAATTTCATGTAGATCAGGTGAACATTCATTTATTTTCCTGATCTAGTTGATACAGTTTTTTGTCAAACATCAGATGCATTGATTGAGGGAATTGCCTAAGTCAGTATCATTGGTGGTTATGTGTGTGTGAAGCTAAGTGGCTTACGAGTGGTTGTGTGAATGTTTGTGGGTTAGGATAGGGGTTAGGCAAGGGGAAAGGTTTTGTGTATCTGTGTGATTGTTTGTGTTTCCGTGTTTTGATTATTTTTCATAATGTAATGTTCAAGGTTAGGGGTAAAGGCAAAGTATGGCTAGAATTAGCATGCACTAGTAAGGTAGAGCAGAAGGGCTTCACACAAATAGCCTTCATCGTAATTCTATAATTGCACCTTTAGTTGTTGGAAGTGTTTTTATTGTGTTTTTTCAGGTTGTAGGGAAGCTTTTTTCGAGTTCCTCTGTGTTGACTGAGCATCTTACATTGCTGTTTTTTGGGAGGGGGTATCAAACAGCTTCCAAATATGACTTGAGCTATTTTCTATAGTTAATGATGTTCAAACAGAAGAACAGTTATGAAACTATAACAGCCTGTGGGGGAAATTATGTTGCATTGAAGATAATTGTTGACCACACTTTAGCCAGTCCAGCTTACTTAGACAGCAACAGCAGAGGTAGGCAAATTATTCCCTCAGAGTGGAAGAGAACATCAGATTTGACATTAGGAGTGGAACTCATGAAAAGATTATCTAAACAGGCATTCTTCTAATAAGAAGCATATGATCACATTTGTTGAAAACTGAAGCAAAACTCATGTGAGGTTGTGCTTTAGCACAATGGTCAACCTAGTGAATTCTTGCAATAATAATAAGTAGATCCTGTTCTGATGCATGGATGCTGGAACCATACAGCGAGTGGGGTGGAGCTCCCCCCACTTTTACAGCTGCAAGACCTTAAGAACATGGAGTTTTAGGGGTCAATGGAGGACTCATGCGTACACTGCATGCTAACATAATTTAAACACACAAGTGCACAGAAATCTAATCACATCATTGCTGCAGCCAAAGTCACGGTAAGTTTCATTATTTAGCTGCTGTTGGAAGCTCCATTTCATTATTTGGGAAGCTCCATTATTATTTAGTTAGGTGCTGGAAGCTATGATTTAGTAGTGTGCTCCATTTCATTATTTAGCTGTGTGTGTCACTATTTAGCTGCTGTTGGAAGCTCTGTTTCAATATTTGGGAAGCTCTGTTGTTTAGTTAGTTGCTGGAAGCTATGATTTAGTTGCGTGCTCCGTTTCATTATTTAGCTGTGTGTCATTATTTAACTGCTGTTAGAAGCTCTGTTTCATTATTTGGGGAGCTTCGTTATTATTTAGTTAGCTGCTGGAAGCTATGATTTAGTTGTATGCCCCTTTCATTATTTAGCTGTGTGAGTCATTATTTAGCTGCTGTTGGAAGCCCTGTTTCATTATTTGGGAAGCTCAGTTATTATTTAGTTATTGCTGGAAGCTATGATTCAGTAGTGTGCTCCGTTTCATTATTTAGCTGTGTGTGTCATTATTTAGCTGCTGTTGGAAGCTCTGTTTCAATATTTGGGAAGCTCTGTTGTTTAGTTAGTTGCTGGAAGCTATGATTTAGTTGTATGCCCCTTTCATTATTTAGCTGTGTGAGTCATTATTTACTGCTGTTAGAAGCTCCGTTTCATTATTTGGGGAGCTTCATTATTATTTAGTTATTGCTGGAAGCTATGATTTAGTACTGTGCTCCGTTTCATTATTTAGCTGTGTGAGTCATTATTTATCTGCTGTTGGAAGTTCCATTTCATTATTTAGGAAGCTCAGTTATTATTTAGTTAGCCTCTAGAAGCTCCGTTATTATTTAGTTAGCTGCTGGAAACTCCATTATTTAGTTAGCTGCTGGAAGCTATTATTTAGTTGTGTGCTCCGTTTCAATGGAAGCTAAGTCATATAAACACCACACACAAATATGCATGTAGACATATGATTCTGTAGCCAGATGATCTTCCCATTCAACCATATTTTGTTGTACTCAACAACTTATTTTCTAAAGTAAATAAAATAAGAAAAATATTATTGAACAGTTTTTTGATACCAATCCATACAGGGCCCTAATGCTGAAACTTGTATAGAGTCATTTACTGTTTGGATAGCTTGAAACAGGGAAGACAAAAGAAAAAAAGAACAGTCTGAATTTTTGGCAAGGGGTTTACGCCTGACTACCATTTCCAAACAGATCAGATGGCTGAATTGTTAACAAAACACTAAATATGATGCTGCATTAAGTTACTGACCAACAGAGAAAAATCCAAAGCTCTGTTGTTAGCTGTTGGAAGCTCCATTATTAGCAGTGTGTGTGTGCGTTTACCCACGTTCAAACCCTGAACCTTGGGTACAGATGCCTGTATTCTCTAACTACACCACCACTTTTGTGATTTGGGAAGTTGAGTCCATAGCTCTCAACTATTTAGATTTCACATAGTATTTGGTTCATACTTTTGGTCTTTTCCCCTTAAAATTTGTGGTTTTGTGGCAAATCAGTGAGAAAGGAATTCACTAAATAATGACAGCCCTTTAAGTTTCACGCTTCCTATATTTTTTGAAAATCAGACCACTATTTCAGCAACATTCTAAGATTATACAAGCAATATTTAAAATGTGTTCCTGGTTTTGGGCCTTTGTCTTGCCTCCTATAAAATTTTGGCTTTTTCCACATTTCTTCTGCAGTGAAATTGAGGGATTTAGTTGTGTCAAGTGGATGGTTCAGTGGTAGTGTTATTACTTCACAGCCAGAGATTCTCTGGTTTGATTCTTGGTGGGGGTATTTTCTGTGTGGAGTCTATATGTCTTCCCTGTGTTTGTGTGGGTTTCCTTCTATGTTACACAGGCATGCATCAGAAGCATTTCTTCCTGGATCTCTGAAAATTCTTTGTTCCAAGTCAGACTTTCTCAGTAAACAAATGTTAAATACATTAAAAAAATTACAAGGAGCTGAGAGCTACATGGGAAGAAAAGTTTAGTGCTGCTTATTCCAAGCCTGTTTGCATTGTTAGTAGCACTACAGGTAGTAGCCTTACTTTTGATGCAGAAGGCTGTGGATTCTACTCCCGCAGTATGCAGATGGATCGCTGATACTGTATTATGTTGCATTTTAAAGGGAGTGGATGCTGCAGTCCTGTGAATGTCCTCCTTTGGAGGAGTTACCCAGTAGCTATGAACCTGTTATCAGTTAACCATCCATTACCTATTCCATTAATACTAGCCCATCATTTTTTAATGTAACATAGGCAATTTATTCTTCATGGGCAACAGACACTTTATATGTAGATGAAACAATGAAATATAAAGTTATTTCCTAGCAACAACCTCTTCATTAGTTACATATCACTTTAATGTGGAATTATTTAGATGACTCACTTCTGCAGAGATTTTTCATATTTACTGATACTGGTGGAATGAAATAACAAAAGTCTGAGTGGACTTTTATAGTTGAAATTTTCTGAAATGGGTAGTTTTGTCATTATTGGTTCATATGCTTTGTTTCTTTGCTTAGTAGAAGACAGTTCAAAACTACAAATTTAAAACATGATTCTAGCAACTGTGCTGTATTATACAAGGAATATAATTTAATACAATCAGGAAGATGAATCAAAGAATGCATACATGTATGCATGGCCCTAAAAATGTGTTTGAAAACAGCCCAGAGGAAAGTGTGAAAGGCTCAAAATCATTGGCAAATGTTAAGCTTTACTCTTGTTACCAAAGCAACGGATGAAGGTAAAACAATTCACACCACATTACCTTGACCTGGCCAAGCCTTTTGACACAATTCCCTACATGGGTGGAGTACAAAAGATGAATAATGTTGGAGCAAACACTTGCATCACTAGCTAGATTGCCAACTTGCTCACAGGATGCAGGAGATTAAAATAGGGGAAATGACCAGTCACCAACGGAGTCCCCAAGGGTTCGGTGCAGAGACTTTTTCTGTTTGGTATATACATCTCAAAAGTAAAAGGAAATGCCAAAGAGCTTTGGTTGGCTAAGTATGAGATGACTGCAAGCTAGGAGCAGCTACTGAATCCCCAAATGACTTAACCATCATGCAGGAAGGTTTGTCTCAAAAAATAACTGGTGTCAAAATCATGACAATGCCCTCTGAGAACTGACCCAGTTGTTTGGCATTTAGGAACTTGTGTGTACAGTGACCTATATTTTGACCAACATGTTCCCAGAGTTGATCGAGAGATGTTGTCCCCCTTTACAAAGCTGTCATTAGGTCAATCATTTTGTATAAGGCCCACTTTGGCATGTATCTGTCCAGCCCCATGCAACAATTGGAATACCTTCAGAGATACCTTACTAAAAGGATAAAAGTCCTAAACAATAAGTCTTGCATGGACCACCTCAAAGATTTATTACTATACTCAGTATTCCAGAGTGCTTAGAGGTGACATGTCTGGCATACAAGGCATCCTCCAGCCTAATACAGATGGACCTACTGAACATCAGCAAGTCAAATGGCATCACAAACATTCAATCCAGGTATCTAATCTGAATGTTGTGGAAAGATGGATATATATCACAGAGACTACCACTGTTCCAGAACAGACTATCCCTAAAAATAAAACAAAGCTCATCTGTCCATATTTTATTTATTTATTTATTTATTTATTTTACATTTGTTAACCGGGATGGTCCGACTGGACGAGGTCCATTTTCAGTGGAGGCCCGGGGAGAAAAGCTCCACATAAAGACAACTTTACATAACATACAAAAGCATTGTTATCAACAAACATTATTACCATTTTTTCTATAGTAGAAAGTTACACTGAGAGAAAAAAAAGAGAAGAAAAAAAAAACAAATAAAAATGATCATATACATACATAAGTTAAACTTCATAGATAGTAACAGGCAAAGATAGGTTTCAATATAGGATGTTATGTTTATTGAGTGCGCAGAGGTAAAAAATAGGAAGGAAGTATGGATATAGTATTATGTAGTACATGGACACAGCCATGAATCTCTAAGATATGATTTAAGCCTGTTTTTGAATTGTGAGGTATTTGGAGCAGAGGTCACAGCTAAGGGGAGGTTATTCCAGCATTTAGCTATAGAGTGTGAGAAAAGAGCTTTGCCTGCAGTGTTGTTGGCTGTGGAGATATAGAGAAGTGATTTACCAGCAGAACGAAGAGGACGGTTTGCTGTATAGTGTGCTACTAGTTGCTTTAGTGCTGGGATTTTGTCTGGGAATTTTAGAATATTATATGTGATGACTAGTTGATGGAAAGTCAGTAGTTGTGAGAATTCCAGCCATTGAAGTTCCCTTAGTGGTAGGCAGTGATGGGTTCTGTAAATGGAACTGGTAGCAAACTTGGCCACTTTATTATAACAAGACTCAAGTTTGTCAAGGTCAGTTTTTTTGACTTGGGTCAGTATTGGTGCTGCATACATTAATGTAGACAGTAGGTGGGATTGGGCTAGGGTGACTCATGCCTGATCTGAAAGAAAGTTTTTGTGTCTATATAGTGTACTCATTTTTGTGGACTTTTTTGATGGTTTGTGAGATATGGATGTCAAAGTGGAGTTTGTTATCTATTTCAATGCCTAGGAGTTTGGTATGTGGAGAAGGGGAGATTACAGTACCATTTGTGGAAGTGATAGAGAAGGAAAGAGGAGGTTTTTGTGATTTATTGGGGGTGAACAGGAGTAGTTTGGTTTTATTGGGGTTGAGGATAAGTTGGATATTTGAGATCCAGTTTTCCACTGAGGTAAATGATTCCTGGGTGAGTTGTTGAAGAGTGGTAAGTGATGGGGCTGAGCAGATTAGGGTGGAATTGTCTGCATACTGTATGACTGTGGCATTTTGAGTAGAGGTATGCAGATTGTTGGTGAAAATAGAAAAAAGAAGTGGACCTAGTATGGAGCCTTGGGTACGCCTATTGTTGTGGGAAGAAGGGGTGATAGTGTGCCTTGCCATTTGACAGCTTGCTGTCTGTTGGACACGTAGTTTTTGAACCAGGCAATAGTGTTGGGGTCAAAGGATAAGGAGGTAAGAGAATCTATTAGCAGGGGGTGGGATACCATGTCAAAGGCCTTTGAGAGGTCTAGGAATGTGGCAGACACAAAGTTATTATTATTTCTATGTTGATTAACCAGGTTAGTGAAAGAGAGAAGAGCAGTAGTTGTACTATGGTATGGGCGGAAGCCATGTTGTGTGCTGGAGAGAAGGTTATTTGTATTTAGGAACTGCATGACCTGGGAATGGATGCATTTCTCAAGTATCTTAGATATGGGAGGCAAGATGGCAATGGGGTGATAGTTAGAGAAATCATAAGAGTTGCCACCTTTATGAAGGGGAATAATATATGAAATTTTCCATATCTGTGGGATATAGGCTTCCTGGATGGAGCGGTTTATAAGGATGGAGACTGGGTAGGATAAGGAGTCAGCAGCTAATTTTAGGAAGGAAGCTGGTAGTCCATCAGCGGCAAGAGATGTGGGTTTTAGTTTTAAGAGATATCTTTTGATTGAGGAAGTTGGAACTGGTGAGAGCATAAAAGAGGATGATGTATCTGTAGTTAATTTTGGTGGGGGTGAGTAGGTATTTTTAGATAGTTGAGTGGATAGTGTCTTGATTGATCCAGTAAAGTGGTGGTTAAATTGGGAGGCTGTGTCAGTATTATCATTAGTGGAGGTGGGAGCTGGAGTGGTGGTTTTACCAGTTTTTAATAGTGAGTTTATTGCATGCCAGAACTTCTGGGGTTTTTTGGAGTGTTTGGTTTGGATATTTAAGAAGTGGTTTTGCTTATCCAGTATTGTTTGTTTTTTAGCTTGATTCCTGAGTTGTTGGTAGGTTTGTCTGGATAGTGTAGTTTTATCTTTTTTCCAGGTTTTCCATGCTTTGTCTTGAGTTTTTAGTAAGGCTCTAGTGGACCTACTAAGCCAGGGAGCAAAGTTAACTTTAGCTCTAATCTTTCTTATGGGGGCTATTAGGTTAAGGATATAAGTAAGAGTACTATTGAAATAGTCAGCAGCTTGGTCTAGTTCAAGGGTGCGTAATGGTTCCCAGTTACATTTCTTTAGGGTATTGTTAAGATCATGTGGGTTAATATTGCAATCATTTCTGACTTGTTTAATAACTATGGGTTTAGGTATGTTAGAGTGTTTATGAAGGAGGAATGTGGGGAGGTGATCACTTAGACTATCTGGTAAACAGCCTATCTGATAATTATGTTCAGGGTAGTTTAGCAGTGTCCAATCCAGTAAAGAGTTCTTTTGGGATTTTTTATCTACTCTAGTGGGTTCATTTATGAGTTGAGAAAAACCATATAAATCAATATGGTTAGTGGGTTTTTTGGAGTTACAAGTTAGCCAATCTAGGTTCATGTCTCCTAATAGAATGGTCTCTTGAGGGAGGTTCTTATTAGTCCATTGAAAGATGTCTTCAATTGTTGGGGAGTTGTTACTTGGAGGGATATAGGCACAGAGAATGTTGATACTTTTATTCTTATTTAGGAGTAGAACAGTGCCCAGGGTTTCGGCGTTATTAAATTTAGGTAGGGGAGTTTGCAGAGGCTGTACAGTAAGTGTATTTTTATAGAGAATTACAATACCTCCTCCCTTTTTACCTAGTCTATCTTGTCGTAGGATGTTATATCCTGGAGGGAGAATTTCTTCACTCTGGGTACTGGGTTTTAGCCAGGTCTCGGTTATTGTCAGGATGTCGGGGGAGTGGTGGAAGATGAGTGTATGCAAGTGGGGAAGTTTGTTAGATATACTTCTGGAGTTAAGGTTAATGATAAGTAGATCCGATTTGTGTTTAGAAAGGGGGATGATGTTGCTTGGCCCTGGGTTAGGGTGGATGTCTCCTGATATCAGGAGGTATTTCTTTTGTCGTGTGCCTTTGGTTATGTGCATTATTTGTATGTGGTATTTAAATATTACTTTTCTAGTGTAGGAATGTGGAATATTTCTGTAATATAGATGCAGTATTAAATTGTCTTTTATTAGTGTAGGAGCAATGTGGAAGTTTATGTGAGTTGTTGAAGGTGCAGAGGTATGTGTTGTATGGTAGATGGTGTGTATTGGTAGTATGTTTGTTTGTAAGGATGTAATATAGTTTAGTCCTGTGAGGGTTAAGAATAGAAATATTAATGTGATGTGCATGATGGGTTTTAGTGTTGCTTGGGTGTAATTAGTGGTGTGTTTTGTAGAATGAGACAGGTATGAGTGTATAATAGTTATGGGATATGGTTATTGTATATGTGGGTCACAAATTAGTTAAAGTGTCTTGGTAGATTTATTTAAGTGACTGATTGGTGTAGAGGTGTGTCAGGTGAAGAGGGGTTGGAATAAATGCAGATGTAGTGGGGGCAGGTGGAAATTGGGGGCAGGGTAGGGGAGCGGAGTGAGCCGAGTGTAGCAAGGCGAATGAAGCGGGGTCACAGACACCACAAGACTACAGAGAAAATGCGTGAGCACTATTCAAGGGAGAGCAGTAAATACAGAGTAAGTTGGATACATTTAGAGTACCTGCTATATTCAAATGCAACTTGGATCTAAGGATGGGTAATAGAAAATGTACTCCATGATTACCCCTCATGCCACTAATGGATAGAGGCAGTTCCTAAATGCTGCATCCCTTACATGGGCCCCCTCAAATTATCTATGGTATGATCACAGTTATTCTCACTAGGGCTAATATACAGTTATCAGTCATGGGATAGGTAAGACCAATCAGAAAATGTTAATTCAAGCACCAAAAGGGAACTGGCTAAGCTTAAAATGTCCTCCAGGTGAACCTATGTTGTGGTAGTATATAGTTATAAAAAATTGCCCTTTTTAGATCACTAAGTGCCCCTCTCATCCTCTGCTCCCCAGTCTTTAACAGCTTCCAGTGCCACTGTTCTGATGTCTTTCAAACAAAATGGTTATCCTGTTTCAAGATGGTTCCATTTCAAATTTAGGGAACATAGTAAACCTGAGATAATTTGAAAGGGGTAATTAAAAAGTAGGAAGTAAGAAAGAATTTGTAGTTGTTAATCCAGCAATGTCTGACAAAAACAGGGCCAGATTCCTAAAGACTTGCTCTCAGTGTAAGTGAATTACTCCGGTGTAAGGCCTGTCTATAACTCAGGCTTACACTGGTCTTTTGCAGTTGTGCGCCAGGAGTGATGACTTATATGGTCTACCACTTTTCTGTATGGCACTAGCTATGACATCATTGATATGCAGTCAAGCTTAGCCTAGGCTAAGTTGAAGTAAGGGCAGCATAGGAGCACACAGGAACACATTTTTGATGCATTAGCAGCATCAGTTTTATTTTGCTGTCATAATGTTCTCAGAGGGTTGTAAGCCAGGCCTGAAAAGTAGGAAATGTATGTGGCAATTTGATTCTGATAAAATCAATGACAAGATCAGAAAGACCAATAGTCTAACTGACTGCATATTAAATATCTAGTGAATCTAGATTTCTTCAGAACATCAGACAAACTGTTTGAATACAACCCTATGCATCACTTATGCAGTAAAATATCCATCTCAATATTAAATATGTTTGTATTGCTGCAATGGTCAAGTGTATTATCTATGAAAATTATAAATAGAAGTGGACCCAGCATGGGATACTGTGGCACTAAATGGCATTGTTCCATTTCACAGGTTCTTTTCTGTTTTTGAGATAGCTAGAGAACAACTTAATTGCAATGGATGTGGGAACAAAAAATCCATGATTCCCAAAAGCTTAAAATGATAGATCTTCCAAAGCCATTTAACAGTATCAATCTATATCTATATATCTATATCTATCAATATACACACACACACACACATATATATATATATATATATATATATATATATATATATATATATATATATATATATATATATATATATATATATATATATATATATATATATATATATATATATATATACACACACACATATGTACACACCTGGGAGGTCACCTTTGTTAGAATGGGTGCAGATGAATCACCATATTAAATAGGACAGTGACTCTACTGTCACTGGGCCAAATGCCACTTTGATAATTAGAATGTAATTCTGTAAAACATTTGAGAGAGCGAGAGAGTAACAGAATAACATGCCGAAAAGTAATTTGATAAATAGCTTGATGAGTGCACAATTTAAGACACAGGGAACATTTATGAGTAAGGAATCAGTGAAATCAACTGATAATGGCTAAAATGTTTAGGAAGTTTAGTAGAATTTTGTTTCAGATGACAAATTCGAGTTTCAGTTTGCACAGGAATTTATTTGTACACTATCTTGACAAGGGCAGTACATATTGTAAAATGAGTCAATACACAATATGAGTGGGCAGAGGATGTAGATGCTTAGCTGCAAGGAGATTGTTGTTGGAATCATACCTCTGAACCTCTGTGTACAAGAAATTTGGGTAAAGCCAAAAACAATGGGAGGACAATAGCTCAAAATCAGGGACAATTTTTAAATATTGCTCTTGTACAATTAAAAAGTTGGTACAATATTAGATTTTGTATTAGCATGCATTTTATAATGGGCATGAAGTCTGAAACCCAAATGTCTGTCATTATTTAGTGACTTCAGTTCTCAGATATTTGCTAGAAAGCCACAATTTGTTTTGAGGAACAGACTAAAAATATAAGGCAAACATTTGGACATTCTGTGAAAATCTAGACAGTTGAAAGGTAACTTGGTGTCATTAAAGCATCTGATGAAGAAATATGGCAACATAAAATTTTCTGAGGTGAGGGGAAAGAAAAAGAAGTTGAACTACAGTCAGGATATAAGAAACAGTTTATTTTTCTTTGTAGCACTGTTGACATATGCACATTATTGAATAAAAAGTTGTGAGGGAGGTTGGTGTGATGGTTAAAATATTTGTCTTATAAACAAAAGATGCAAGGTTTGATTCTTGCATGGATTAATTAACTAGGTTTGTGGGTAGTTAGCCTTGTACTTTATAAAATGAAAGGGTTTTTACTGACTACCATAGCACATTTCACATGGCCTCCATAGTTGCAGGACTCCCTGAGTTTTGCATGGTCATTGCCTCCATGGTTGCAGCTCTCCCTGAGTTTTACATAGTCATGTCCTCTATGGTTGCAGGGCTCTGCCTTTTGCATGGTCATGTCCTCTATGGTTGCAGGACTCTCTGAGTTTTGCATGATCATGGCCTCCATGGTTGCAGGACTCTCTGAGTTTTGCATGTTCATGGCCTCCATTTGGAGTAAAATTAGTCGTCATTTCTCAGGTAATATATATATATATATATATATATATATATATATATATATATATATATATATATATATATATATATATATATATATATATATATATATATATTTATATTTACAGAATGGGATCCAGAGCACCAGAATCTTAATTCTTGCTCACTTGTACAACACTCTAAACAGTGATGTGATCTCCATGTCCATGTCTGCTTGTTTTCACCAAGTTTTATAAATAATAAGGATATCATACAGTCAAAATTGAAGCCAGCTATGAATTAATTTATTTTATTTATTTTACATTTGTTGACCGGGCTAGTCAAGCTGGACATATATCCGTTTACAGTTGAGGCCCGGGGAGAAAAGCTCCAGAACAGGCAAGCAACAATTATATATCACAAAAACATTAATTTGCACAAAAATATACAAGTTGAAAAAAGAGAAATTGTAAACAGAATCTAAAAATACATTAAAAGTAGAAATAAAATAAGAAAATAAATAAAAGAATGGTACTATAGTTAGACTAATAAAACAGAAGGAAACAATGTAGGAATATGTTACAAAAAGATTATTAGTAAGGCATAGTTCTAAGAAGTGACTCTCAGCAATTGAAAGTGTAAGTTAGGATCTCAGTAAGGGAAAGGGAGGAAGATTAGGTATATGGAGACATGTTTTCAGTCGGGGTTAGTACAAGGACATAACCATTGAGTTTTAAGATGTTCTTTGATATGTTTTTTGAAAAGAGTAGTAGAGTCTTGATTAGTTAATTCTTGAGGGAGTTGATTCCAGTTTTTACCTATGGAATTTGAAAATAATGCGTCACCAGCTTTATTGTGCGATTTAGTAACAGATACTAGTAGTTTATTGGCAGAGCGAAGTGTGGCTAGGTTTTTATAAGGTGAAATTAGTTTTGTCAGGCTAGGAGTATCATCAGGGTAGTAAAGTGTCTTATGAATGATGAGTAATTGTTGGTAGAGTAAGTGGTTATTTAGCTCTAGCCAATTTAGTTGTTTGAGGTTGAGACAGTGGTGAGTTCTGAGGGGAGTAGCAGTAATGAATCTTGCTATACTGTGATAGCAGGTAGAGAGTTTGGA
Source organism: Protopterus annectens (assembly GCF_019279795.1). NCBI lineage: Eukaryota > Metazoa > Chordata > Ceratodontiformes > Protopteridae > Protopterus > Protopterus annectens. Next base: position 127,304,820 of record NC_056730.1, on the reverse strand, counting down.
AATGTTGTTTTTAGATAAGTTAGTGTATAAAGGTGAGGCATAAAAGAGGGTGGAGATCAGGTGAGTTTGAGCAATGGTTTTTCTCGCTACTGGGGAAAGGAAGGGTTTAATTCTGTAGAGCAGCCCAACTTTTTTATTTACGGCTTTAATAGTAGAGTTAATATGGTCATCAAAGTTAAGACGGTTGTCAATGGTTACACCTAACAGTCGAGTGGTCATATCAGGGTTAATACAGGTAGAATTATTTGAGGAGATAGTGAAAAATGGTGTGTGAGATTTATTGGTAGGAGTAAAGAGAAGAAGCTTAGTTTTTTGGGGGTTAAGGAGGAGGCAGTGATGCATAAACCATTTTTCAACGTTTTGGAAAACTGTTTGGGTGATGGACTGAAGGGAGGAAACATTTTTAGCAGTGCAGATCAAAGTAGAGTCGTCAGCATATTGAATACAAGTAGCTTGTGGCACATTAAAGTGTAGGTCATTAATAAATAATGAGAAAAGAAGGGGACCTAAGATTGATCCTTGTGGAACACCAATATTTACTGGGGTTAAGGATAATAGGTTGTTATCCCAAAGCACTGCTTGTTGCCTGTTAATGAGATAGCTCCTAAACCACTGTAGAGAGTGTGAGCTAAGAGAAAAGAGATTGAGTTTATGAAGAAGTATATTATGGTTAACCATATCAAAGGCTTTTGATAGGTCTATAAATAGAGAGGAGGAGAAATGATTATTGTTTCGATTATTATTTATGGAGTCAGAGAAGGAAAGGAGGGCAGTTGTAGTACTATGGAAAGGCCTGAAACCATGTTGACAGTCAGCTAGAAGTTTGTTTTGAAGAAGGTAGTTGAGAAATTGTTTCTGTATGCATCTTTCCATAATTTTAGCTAATGGGGAGAGTAAAGCAATAGGGCGAAAGTTGGAGAGCTCAGTAGAAGAGCCCCCTTTATGTAGAGGAATTATATGCAATATTTTCCATATGGTGGGGATCACTCCTTCAGAGATAGTCCTATTAATCAGTATGGATATGGGGTGATTAATAACTTTTGCAGCAATTTGTAAGTATTCAGATGGGAGTTGGTCAGCAGAAGGGGTACATGGTTTGAGTTTGTTAAGAAGCTTATAAATAATAGATGAAGTGACAGGTTGAATCTGAAAGGCATTAGAAGAGATTTCAGAGATATTTGGAGAGGATTCAGAAGATGTGGGTAATGAATTAGCTAGAGTTTGAATGGCTTCTGTAAAGTACTTATTAAAGGCATCTGGGATCAGGGTCGAATTGTTAAGGTTAAAGCCTGAAGGGATAGGAGTAGGTGAATGCCCTGGTTTCAGAAGTTTATTAACACCTGACCAGAACTTTTGAGGGTTTTTTTGACTAGTTTGTTGAAGATGAAGATAAAATTCTTTTTTATCTCTAAGAGTATCTTTCTTGGTGGCATTTCTTAATTGTTTGAAGAGGAGGTGATCTGATGGATGTTTGGTAGCTCTCCATTTAGCCCATATTTTATTTCTGAGGATCATTTTTTCTTTAGTTTGCTTAGTTAGCCATGGGGCAGTCCTAGCTTTTATCCTAGTAGAGCGTAAAGGAGCATGATAATCAAGGATTTGCAGAAAGTTTGTGTTAAAATAGTTAACCGCTTCATTAAGTTCAAGATGTGTCAATGGTGACCAGTCACATGCCTGCAATTCAGTAAGGAAGATATCAGGGTTGAAAAATCTTTTTGAGCGGGTTGTCCTAATTTTATGAGCATTTGGAATATTTAATTTTTTCCTAATGACATATGTAAGTATATGATCACTAATACTATCAGGAAGGGTTCCTGGGGTATAGCTGCTTGGGTGGTTATTAATAAGATCCAGTCCAAAATAGTTTCTTTCTTATTTGGTTTATGGATTCTAGTTGGAGTTGATATTAATTGAGAGAAACCATAGAGATTAATGTGGTTAGTGGGCTGCTGGGATGAACAGGTTGTCCAGTCAATGTTGAAATCCCCAAGTATAACGGTTTCTTGGGGTAGTTGATTAGAAAGGGAACTAAGTAAGTTTTCTAGATTCTGGATATTATTACCAGGGGGAAGATACATACAAATTAGATAGATAGATTTGTTGTTACTAATCTGAAGTTTGGTTACTAATATTTCAGCTTTGTAGTCTGTTAATGGAAGTTCATTATAAAGGGTAACTTGGAGGTTAGATTTGTAGATGATGGCTATGCCGCCACCTTTCTTCTTTGTGCGGTCATATCTAAGTATGTTGTAGCCAGGAGGAGTAATTTCCTGATCTTGAGTAGAGGGTTTTAGCCATGTTTCTGTTAGACATAAAATATCAAATGAGTGCAAGTTAAGGAGTGCATGGAGGTGGTGAATTTTGTTATTGACACTTCTAATATTAAGGTGGGCTATTAGAAGGGAGTTGGCTACTTTAGTACATGATGAATGTAAAGGTAAAGGATGTATCATGCAGTACCTGTAACAATTAAGTTAGTTTTGTTATGTGTACTAAAGTTTGTATCTGCAATTTTGATACAATCTGCTTTGAACTGGTCATTTTTAGAGCAGTCATAGCACAGTTACTCATCAAACAAAGATTCGGACAGATATCACCAGGGAACAACAGCTATTTGGCTGTGGAACATGCTGATTTAAAAAAATATATATGTATTTTGAATTTAGAACCACTCCTTTGTCTCAGGTTTTATACTTTAAGGGTGAGAAATGTGATGAGTTTGACTGAGAGGTACTCAGTTGCTAGTGAACTCTCAGGGCATGCAGTTGACAGTGAAACTAATGTGTTAAACAATCAAAGTTCCTCTGAATGGCAATATGAAACCAAATGGTACATATAGTGGTTGTAGCTTAGACAACATTTGTAGCATGCTATCCTCTCCATAGTTAAGGGCAGGACACTTGGATTGGTGTGACATGTCAAGGTATTGCTGGCTATTAAGTGAATGCATCTGACTGGACAACAACAGGAATGGTTAACCATACTGGGTATATAAGGAGACTGTAACAGGTGAGGCTCACCTGGGGTGTATCATGCAGTACCTGTAACATACAGTAGATACACTTTTACCTTCATACGACTCAATTGTTCAGATTTTTGCCTCATATTTTTGGCCTGCTTCTTATAAAAATTGTGGTTTTCTGTCAAATTATTGAAGACGGAAGTTAGTAAATGTTGACAGACATTTGAGTTTCAGACTTCATTTCCTTCAGAAAAATACATGCTAATGTAAAACATATTATTTTAGTAACTCTGAGCTTATAAGATCAATATTTAAAATAAATTTGTCCCTGACTTTGGGCCTTTGCACCCCCATTTATTTTTGATTTTGTCCAGATTTCTTGAGATATGGGGTTGAGAAGTACTCATTTCATACTTCATTTCATGCATGGAGTTATGCAATCAGAATGTAACACAGATTTCTACTATGGCACAGTGTGTAATAAAATATTTCCCTCATGCTGGATGACACAAATGCTGTATAAACACTAAAAGTACATAGTTCTAGGAATTAGTGTTATCAGATACCAAATATACATGTTAAATTAAGTTTTCTCTGCATCTCTTATTGCATGTAATTACTGGTAGGAGATTTTCTTTTATGACAGTTATGTTATAATCTGATTGAAACAGCTGCAGTTCTACATTCTACTCATGCAAGAGTTGAAGGTTACAGCTGGTGTCCTGCTTAAAAAATAGAGCTTTTACATTATGAGGATTTAGGTGTATTTACACATAATGACTATAATCGTATGTGATTAGAGCAAATACTAACTGGTTTGAATATGTAAAACACTGACAATTAAAATGTTTGATATATAAATCTATGACCTTTGGCAGACATATGTGCTTCACAGGTCCTGCTGTGTTTGAGTTTGCTGGAAACAGTATAATTAACTACAATGTGCTTCCTTTCAGATGTTCTTCATTACATTTCAACAAAGTATTCTTTAAAACATGCAGTGGTGCTGTTCAGATTGAAGACAGGCATGTGGCAGGTAATCAATCTCTTAAATACAAACAAAATGTGGTAGTGTTAGCCACTATATATCTAGATATAATTAGATATTTTTGAATTGTTATGGACACAAATAATGCAAGGAAATGCAATGAAATTGGCAGTCAGGGTGACTTGTGAGCTTGAATAATTTATTGTACAGCTATCTTTACATGTAACTTTTTAAGCTTAGGCTATATTATCAAATGTGGATAATAAAACATGATGGTAGTTAAGTGTTTTACATCTTAATACAATTGCTGGAGATTATTTATGTAGCTTAAATTGTTTGAGGATTTAAACCACACAGATTCCATGATCTGCATAAATGTCAGGTGTCTTTTGTATCCATGATCTACATAAATGTCATCTGCCTTTTTTATTCAGAACATAATTTGAGTGAGAAAGAAAATGTTATTAAAAAGAAAAATTCATTCTGAAAAAGCAGTACACAAATAAATGATAGGAAACTTGACAGAATTCATAGCAAAACTCCAAGATAATTTTGCAAATAATCAGAAGGTTAAATGTTCTAATTCTGTTCAGTGTAATATAGAGAAGTGGTGAAATATGCTTCTCCTATGAGAATTTGATGTGCGTTGTAATCTAATTGTATTGTACTATATTGTTTTTCTAAAAGTCCTATGTACTATGTTTTAAAGAATAATTGTATTGCATTATGAAACATGCATTTTATGTTCCCTGGAGCTTTTCTCCTTGGCCTGTGCTGAAAAGTTTTTTTTTTTTTGCCCAGTCTGGCTTACTGGCTGACAAATGCAACAAATAAATAAATGGCTGAGAAATATTGCTCAGTTTCAACAGATCAAAAACACAGTTCCACTAAAACTCAAATAAATGATATGTGTGTGTGTGTGTGTGTGTGTGTGTGTGTGTGTGTGTGTGTGTGTGTGTATATATATATATATATATATATATATATATATATATATATATATATATATATCTGTGTGTAAAACTATACAAACTTCATGGTCAAACAATAGACAACAAAGGACCAGTGATTTTTATCAGTTGGAAATTGGAAGTTAGAATCCAGTTTAATAATAATATGATAATACTAGTAATAATATCTTGTTAATCAGGCAGACGCACAGGAGCACAGTCCCTTTTCAGGGATAACAAGCAATATCTAGTTAAGTGACTTGCTCAAGGTTACACAGTAAGCTCATGATGGATGAGCGGATCAAAACTTGTATCACAGAAAAGTGATGGTTAATCACCTGGAAGATAACCCTTAAAGTATATTTTATATCAGAATGCATTCCTTTCTATTTTGGTAAGAGGTATTTAACTAATTCTGACAAAATCACAGCAGATCAAAAGTTTAAAATATTTTTCTAAAGGCACTATAATGTGTATATAGAAATAAATGAGAATGTAAGGAAGGTATGGGATGCAGTGGCTCAATAGTTACTGCTTCTGCCTTGCACACTCTCCAACAAGGAGATGAGGATGTTTTATTATTATTTGCTGTGTAGTTATCTGGCTTAAGGTTGACTCCTGGGTGAGAATGGTTCTCCTAAGTCCTTCCTCTCTCCAGTACCATAGATTTATGTAGCATCCTCTGGGATGCTTAAATGTCTTGGCTAGAGGTAGTGCAGAAAATGCTACTGTTTTGTGCATAGGGCAGCTTGACAGACTGAGTTTGTATGGTTCCCCAGTGCAGGCACGTAGTGCCCAGGGGTTTGCATACAGTAGGTATAATGATGAACATCAATTCCTACCCATGTGACATAACCAAGGCCAGCCCCACCTTTTAAACAACACCTCTGTATGAACCTTTGCCTTTACTGGAGATACTCCCTTAGAGAGTGATTCTAGTCATGTGCTCCTATCTTGTTCCCTAAAGAGAAGTTAGGGGTTAAGCCTCATTTTTTTCTCTCCTTCCATATGCAGATAATGGCAAGTGTCTGTGCCACTATTTAAACTTGGATCATCTGGGTAATAGTTAGGACTTTATCTCTTTGTGCCAGTGAAGCTGCCTTGGTCTCATAAAGTGTCATGATACTTGAAGAGAAGAATCATGTGATCAAGAAAACACAGTTACCCTTATGCAGGAATGGAATAGTTCTAATCTCTAAAATCATGGTTAATCTAACAGAATTTTAACATCTCTGTGTGAGAAACACATACAGGTTCATAGGTTCATAGGTGTGTACTAGGCTAATGACCCTGTGGCCTTTACAAGCCTAGCCATAGGATTACCCTGGCATAGTGTCACCCGACCTTAGTTCCCAGTGCCTCTGTAGAGTAGAGTCACTGGTGTTATCCCTGGGGTGAATTTTCTTTTTCCCATCCACTCATCAAGATTTCTCTTGAAGAGGGTCAGCATGGTGCCCTGCTTGACATGTATGGGAAGTCTGTTCCATAGCATGGGCAGTCTCTTGGTTATGGACCTGTCCCTCCAGCATGTTCTGTTAATTGTGGTAATGAGGTTGAGGTCTCTAGAGCATGTGGTGTGGAGGGATTGGGATTTCTTTAGATGTAGCATTTCTAATAGAACTGGGTCAGACATGGCTTTGTAAGTCAAGCAAAGATCGCCTCTAAGTAGACAATATGAGACAGAATAGTTGGAGTTTTTTGAGTCTGTCCATATAGGACAAGTGTTTAAGGCCTAGGATCCTCTTTATGAGCTACTTTTGTGGCCTCTTCAGTTGTTGCAGGTATCTAGTGAGGAACATGCCAAATGGGGCATTGTACCCAATGATTGCCCTAATGAGGGAAGAGTAGAGGAAGACAATGACCTCTTTCTTCCTGGATGAAAAACTCTTAATAATGAGAAGTGTCACATAAAAGGACTTTCTGACCACAGTGGCAATGTGGTGATCAAAAGAGAGGTTGCTGTCAACCTGTGTTCCCAGATCTCTTATAACGTCTTCTGTGTTCTGTGGACTACCATCAATGTGGTAATTCATGGGAACTGTTCTTTTCCCAAAGGGGACGATGACACATTTTTTGGCATTGAGCTTAAGGCCATGGTTCTGACACCAGTTGTTGGTCACAGTGAGGCCATTCTGTAGGATGTCAACATCACTTGGGGAGTTAATAATAGCTCCCAACTTGCAATCATCTGTGAACTTTGTCAGCCAGAGTCCCTTCATATTGACCTGGACTTCAGAGAAGTAGATACCAAACAGGTGAGGACCCAGGACCGAACCCTGTGAGACTCCACTCATGACTAATCAGCAGTCTGACTTGGAGTCAGCTACTTTCACACTGTGGGTTCTATCTGTGAGCCAGTTTGCAACCCACCTAGTGATATAGGGGTGGATGCCAACTTAGTGAGTTTTTCTATGATTCCTGAGTAAGGAAGGGTATCAAAAGCCTTAGCCAGATCAAGGTAGGCTGTATGAACCACCTTGCCTTCATCCACAGCTCTGGTGACTGATTCAAAGAAGTTGACCAAGTTGAGCAGTCATGATCTACCCTTCACAAAACCAAACTGTGTGGGATCCAGTGTTTGGAGATTCCCTATATCCTTGTTTATTAGATCCATGATGATGCGTTCCATAGCTTTGCATATCAGACTCGTTAGGCTAATGGGGCGATAGTTCCCATGGTCTGTAGTCGTTCCTCCTTTGTGGAGAGGGATAACTGTAGCAGTGCACCATTCAGCAGGGACAAAGCTTGAGGTGAAGCTGTGACTGAACAGATCAGACAGGTGATGTGCCAGTTCATGCTGTAGTTCATGTAGAATGCAGCCAGGGATATTGTCTGGTCCCATAGAAGCTGTATTCTTGGCCTTGGACAGTGCTGTTTTAACCCATGCAGCAGTAATACTGGGTGCCTGGCAAGACTCTCTTCAAGAGGAATCTTGATGAGTGGATGGGAGATCATAGGTTTACCCCAGGTATCACTTCTGTGTCACTGTTAGACAAAGGCACAGTATACTAACCTCGAAAAAGGGCATAGCAAAATTAATTTAAAATGGGTGGCGAAAGCCAAACACACTCTGGCAAGGCTTATAAATGCCCTATGGCAGATAGCCTAGTATGAACCTATGAACCTATGAATCTACTGGTATTGTGATTGGTCCTTTGGGGGGGGAGGCGGATAAAGTTAGCACTGAATCTGTCAGCCAGTATACTGGCAATATCTGTTGACTAGGAGGTACCATTGTACAGTAGCTCAGAGCAAATCTGGGTATTGCTGTGGAGATTCTTACATAGCTATAGAAGGCCTTGTGGTTTTCTTTACTGTCTGCTGCAATTCTGTTTTCATACCTAACTTTAGAGGATTTTATGAGGGATCTCAACTTTTTGTTGAAGCAGATAAGGGAGTTTCTCCAGTCTTGGGACTTCACCTTATTCCGCATCAGTTTCCTCCTTCTGTTGTAAAGTTTGTTTGTGGCAGGAGACCACCAGATTGGCTTCCTTTTTTTTGGAGGAGAGTGTCTTGGTTCTATTGGGTATGGTGAGATCCATGGTGGGGGGTCAGAAGTTTGCAGAACATGGAAGTTGTAAAATAATAAAATGTTTTTACATTTGAAACCTAGTAATTATTTCTGTTTCAATACAATACAAACACTCCTAGCTCTAGACATTGTGTCTGCTTGCTGCACTGAAACTGAGAAATAACGCAATCATAAAAAACTTTACTTTTCAACTTATTTTCTTGAAGTTTTGCAAGTTAACTCTGTATGTTCCAGCTTCTACTATTAAAACATGCATTTGCACAGGTATATAGTTTATATATATTTCTGTTCTTTTTCAGTAGGTTGCACTGTGGATACATTCTTGAAGCTCAGTACATAACATGCAGTTTTGTATAAATCATATCAGTATTCACAAATGACATAGAATTATTTACAAAATTCCAGATAGCTGGGCTGGCAATGTCACACACATAATTAGTAGGAGGTGTGGAGAGTGTAAGGGAGCTTGCCCCACCCCGCTAAATGCAATTTTTTTGTGAATTTGTTTGCATGCTTATTGCTTATTGGGTATTCCTCAGTACATACCTTGTGCTGTGTCGATGTTTGTGTTGTCAACATTAGTGACATTACCATTTGGGTTTTTCAATGATTTTATTTATAGATAGACAAAAATATAGATAGATCGATAGATAGACGTGATATAGGCCTAGATACAAATATAGATATAGTTACAGATATCAATATAGATATAGATATAATAGACTGACATTTTAATTGGGGCACAGATATATCATTTATTCAGTTAAGACACAGGGACCAGCTGATTTGATCTTCAGACTGCCAGGTATGTAGATGTTTGGCTTGAAGGCAATGGACTTTGAAATAAGCAAGAATGTATCCACTGTAGTGGATACATTTTTAATCAAACTATCTTTCAGCTTTTCCCGGTTAGGGGTCGCCACAGTGGAACTCCAGTCCGCTAATGATTGGCAGTGAATTTTTGCAGTGTCGAGTTGCCAGCCCGGCACTCAACATTCAAAAAAGGCACGCCCACACATGCTCGCACCTACCTGTGTGTCTTTAAATTCACTCGACCGCCGGGAGGACATGCAGACTCAGAGTATCTCTACATCAGAAAAGTAAAACAAATCAAACATTTTACTTTGTTCTAATATTTCTATTGTTATATTTGCTTTTAAAAGCATTTTATTGTGAGTGCATTATTTTGTTCTTTATCTAAAGTAGATTATTCATCCATGCACTAGGTCTTAGTTTTGTAGTACATAGAGTTCATGAGAATGAAATTATAGCAGCAAGTTTAGGCTTGTAGAGATCTGTTTTGCTGATTGGTTTCTCTTCTCTGGTTCTTTAATTCTATTTATTAATTAGCACCCAGCATAGCTGGCCTTAGGCATAGGCCAACTAGGCGGCCACCTAGGGTGCCGCTCTATTAGGGGCACTTTTCCAGTATTTATTTCATGTAGGTAGACCAGGATGTGGGCACTGGGTGGTGTGGTGGGGGGCGCTGTGGAGCCCTTTGGCCTAGGGCACTAGTTGACCTAAGGCCGCTCCTGGCAACCAGTGTTTGATTTCGTCCTTTGTGACTTACCTGGAATAAGATTAAGTACTCCTGTGTATCCGTACATCAAGAAAAAAATCAAACTATATTGCACTTGACTTTTAATATTAAATCTGCTGTTAGAATTTAAAAAGCATTTAATTTAAGTACATTATTATTATTATTATTATTATTATTATTATTATTATTTATTTATTTTTTTAAATAAAACAGTTTTTTTCAGTCAGGTACTTGATCTGTGTACTGTAGTATGTAGCGTTTGTGAGAGAGAGGCTATAGCTATCAGTTTCATTGAGTGATTTTACCTGGATTGTTACACACCTGTTTAGCTGACTTGGCTTGTGCACATCTGTTACACTGATTTTTTTTCTACACCCTCCAAACCTGATGTGACTTTAAAGCCGAGGTCTGCCCCTTATGCTGGAACATGTGTTCTGAGAGACTGCTTTCCAATCTATCTGCAAATATACAGAGCTGAGTATATATTTTTTGGTTTTAGAGTTTGTTAATTGTTGCTTAGATCTCTGTTGAAACTGTTGTCTCCCTGTTCTGAGAGACTGCTTTCCAATCTTTCTGCAAATATACAGAGCTGAGTATATTTTTTTGGTTTTAGAGTTTGTACTGTTAGTTGTTGCTTAGATCTCTGTTGAAACTGTTTTCCCTCCACTATTTTTCTGCTTTGTCTTCAGTTGGTATAACGGTTTTTACAGCTTGTGTGTTATCTAACTCAAGGATCACTTGCATAAAATTAGACCTGTTAGTAACAGCCTGCATTTAATTGCTGGAACCTGTGTTCTGAGAGACTGCTTTCCAATCTATCTGCAAATATACAGAGCTGAGTATATTTTTTGGTTTTAGAGTTTGTTAATTGTTGCTTAGATCTCTGTTGAAACTGTTGTCTCCCTGTTCTGAGAGACTGCTTTCCAATCTATCTGCAAATATACAGAGCTGAGTATATTTTTTTGGTTTTAGAGTTTGTACTGTTAGTTGTTGCTTAGATCTCTGTTGAAACTGTTTCCCCACCCCCTATTTTCTGCCGTGTCTTCAGTTGGTATAACTGGTTTTACAGCTTGTGTGTTATCTAACTCAAGGATCACTTGCATAAAATTAGACCTGTTAGTAACAGCCTGCATTTAATTGCTGGAACCTGTGTTCTGAGAGACTGCTTTCCAATCTATCTGCAAATATACAGAGCTGAGTATATTTTTTTGGTTTTAGAGTTTGTTAATTGTTGCTTAGATCTCTGTTGAAACTGTTGTCTCCCTGTTCTGAGAGACTGCTTTCCAATCTATCTGCAAATATACAGAGCTGAGTATATTTTTTGGTTTTAGAGTTTGTACTGTTAGTTGTTGTTTAGATCTCTGTTGAAACTGTTCCCCCTATTTTCTGCTGTGTCTTCAATTGGTATAACTGGTTTTTACAGCTTGAGTGTTATCTAACTCAAGGATCACTTGCATAAAATTAGACCTGTTAGTAACAGCCTGCATTTAATTGCTGGAACCTGTGTTCTGAGAGACTGCTTTCCAATCTATCTGCAAATATACAGAGCTGAGTATATTTTTTGGTTTTAGAGTTTGTTAATTGTTGCTTAGATCTCTGTTGAAACTGTTGTCTCCCTGTTCTGAGAGACTGCTTTCCAATCTATCTGCAAATATACAGAGCTGAGTATATTTTTTTGTTTTAGAGTTTGTACTGTTAGTTGTTGCTTAGATCTCTGTTGAAACTGTTCCCTAACCCCCATTTTCTGCTGTGTCTTCGGTTTGCGCAATTGTTTCTTACAGCTTCTGTGTTATCTAACTCAAGGATCACTTGCATAAAATTAGACCTGTTAGTAACAGCCTGCATTTAATTGCTGGAACCTGTGTTCTGAGAGACTGCTTTCCAATCTATCTGCAAATATACAGAGCTGAGTATATATTTTTGGTTTTAGAGTTTGTTAATTGTTGCTTAGATCTCTGTTGAAACTGTTGTCTCCCTGTTCTGAGAGACTGCTTTCCAATCTATCTGCAAATATACAGAGCTGAGTATATTTTTTTGGTTTTAGAGTTTGTACTGTTAGTTGTTGCTTAGATCTCTGTTGAAACTGTTCCCTCCCCCCATTTTCTGCTGTGTCTTCAGTTGGTATAACTGTTTTTACAGCTTGTGTGTTATCTAACTCAAGGATCACTTGCATAAAATTAGACCTGTTAGTAACAGCCTGCATTTAATTGCTGGAACCTGTGTTCTGAGAGACTGCTTTCCAATCTATCTGCAAATATACAGAGCTGAGTATATTTTTTGGTTTTAGAGTTTGTACTGTTAATTGCTGCTTAGATCTCTGTTGAAACTGCTTTCCCCAGCCCCACGCTATTTTTCTGCTGTGTCTTCAGTTGGTATAACTGTTTTTTAAGGCCTGTGTTTTATCTAACTCAAGGATCACCTGCATAAAATTAGACCTGTTAGTAACAGCCTGCATTTATTTGCTGGCACCTGTGTTCTGAGAGACTGCCTTCCAATCTATCTGCAAATATACAGAGCTGAGTATATTTTTTTGGTTTTAGAGTTTGTTAATTGTTGCTTAGATCTCTTTTGAAACTGTTGTCTCCCTGTTCTGAGAGACTGCTTTAAAATCTATCTGCAAATATACAGAGCTGATATATTTTTTGGTTTTAGAGTTTGTGCTGTTAGTTGTGGCTTAGATCTCTGTTGAAACTGTGTTCTCCACCCCCACCTCTATTTTCTGCTGTGTCTTCAGTTGGTATAACAGGCTTTACAGCTTGTGTGTTATCTAACTCAAGGATCACTTGCATAAAATCAGATCTGTTAGTAACAGCCTGCATTTAATTGCTGGAACCTGTGTTCTGAGAGACTGCCTTCCAATCTACCTGCAAGTATACAGAGCTGAGTATATTTTTTTGGTTTTAGAGTTTGTTAATTGTTGCTTAGATCTCTGTTGAAACTGTTGTTTCTCTGTTCTGAGAGACTGCTTTCCAATCTATCTGCAAATATACAGAGCTGAGTATATATTTTTTTGGTTTTAGAGTTTGTACTGTTAATTGTTGCTAGATCTCTGTTGAAACGTTTTTCGCCACCACCCTATTTTCTGCTGTGTCTTCAGTTGGTATAACTGTCTTCTACGGCTTGTGTGTCATCTAACTCAAGGATCACTTGAATAAATTTAAACCTGTTAGTAACAGCCTGCATTTAATTGCTGGAACCTGTGTTCTGAGAGACTGCCTTCCAATCTAACTGCAAATATACAGAGCTGAGTATATTTTTTGGTTTTAGAGTTTGTTGATTGTTGCTTAGATCTCTGTTGAAACTGTTGTCTCCCTGTTCTGAGAGACTGCTTTCCAATCTATCTGCAAATATACAGAGCTGAGTATATTTTTTTGGTTTTAGAGTTTGTACTGTTAGTTGTTGCTTAGATCTCTGTTGAAACTGTTTTCCCCACCTCCCCCTATTTTCTGCTGTGTCTTCAGTTGGTATAACTTTTTTACAGCTTGTGTGTTATCTAACTCAAGGATCACTTGCATAAAATTAGACCTGTTAGTAACAGCCTGCATTTAATTGCTGGAACCTGTGTTCTGAGAGACTGCTTTCCAATCTATCTGCAAATATACAGAGCTGAGTATATTTTTTTGGTTTTAGAGTTTGTTAATTGTTGCTTAGATCTCTGTTGAAACTGTTGTCTCCCTGTTCTGAGAGACTGCTTTCCAATCTATCTGCAAATATACAGAGCTGAGTATATTTTTTTGGTTTTAGAGTTTGTACTGTTAGTTGTTGCTTAGATCTCTGTTGAAACTGTTTCCCCACCCCCCTATTTTCTGCTGTGTCTTCAGTTGGTATAACTGGTTTTACAGCTTGTGTGTTATCTAACTCAAGGATCACTTGCATAAAATTAGACCTGTTAGTAACAGCCTGCATTTAATTGCTGGAACCTGTGTTCTGAGAGACTGCTTTCCAATCTATCTGCAAATATACAGAGCTGAGTATATTTTTTTGGTTTTAGAGTTTGTACTGTTAGTTGTTGCTTAGATCTCTGTTGAAACTGTTTTCCCCACCCCTATTTTCTGCTGTGTCTTCAGTTGGTATAACTGTTTTTACAGCTTGTGTGTTATCTAACTCAAGGATCACTTGCATAAAATTAGACCTGTTAGTAACAGCCTGCATTTAATTGCTGGAACCTGTGTTCTGAGAGACTGCTTTCCAATCTATCTGCAAATATACAGAGCTGAGTATATATTTTTTTTGGTTTTAGAGTTTGTTAATTGTTGCTTAGATCTCTGTTGAAACTGTTGTCTCCCTGTTCTGAGAGACTGCTTTCCAATCTATCTGCAAATATACAGAGCTGAGTATATTTTTTTGCTTTTAGAGTTTGTACTGTTAGTTGTTGCTTAGATCTCTGTTGAAACTGTTTCTTGCACCCCCCCCCATTTTCTGCCGTGTCGTCAGTTTGCACAACTGTTTCTTACAGCTTCTGTGTTATCTAACTCAAGGATCACTTGCATAAAATTAGACCTGTTAGCAACAGCCTGCATTTAATTGCTGGAACCTGTGTTCTGAGAGACTGCTTTCCAATCTATCTGCAAATATACAGAGCTGAGTATATTTTTTTGGTTTTAGAGTTTGTTAATTGTTGCTTAGATCTCTGTTGAAACTGTTGTCTCCCTGTTCTGAGAGACTGCTTTCCAATCTATCTGCAAATATACAGAGCTGAGTATATTTTTTGGTTTTAGAGTTTGTACTGTTAGTTGTTGCTTAGATCTCTGTTGAAACTGTTCCCCCCCCCTATTTTCTGCCATGTCTTCAGTTGGTATAACTGTTTTTTACAGCTTGTGTGTTATCTAACTCAAGGATCACTTGCATAAAATTAGACCTGTTAGTAACAGCCTGCATTTAATTGCTGGAACCTGTGTTCTGAGAGACTGCTTTCCAATCTATCTGCAAATATACAGAGCTGAGTATATTTTTTTGGTTTTAGAGTTTGTTAATTGTTGCTTAGATCTCTGTTGAAACTGTTGTCTCCCTGTTCTGAGAGACTGCTTTCCAATCTATCTGCAAATATACAGAGCTGAGTATATTTTTTGGTTTTAGAGTTTGTACTGTTAGTTGTTGCTTAGATCTCTGTTGAAACTGTTTTCCCCACCCCCTATTTTCTGCCATGTCTTCAGTCGGTATAACTTTTTTACAGCTTGTGTGTTATCTAACTCAAGGATCACTTGCATAAAATTAGACCTGTTAGTAACAGCCTGCATTTAATTGCTGGAACCTGTGTTCTGAGAGACTGCTTTCCAATCTATCTGCAAATATACAGAGCTGAGTATATTTTTTTGGTTTTAGAGTTTGTTAATTGTTGCTTAGATCTCTGTTGAAACTGTTGTCTCCCTGTTCTGAGAGACTGCTTTCCAATCTATCTGCAAATATACAGAGCTGAGTATATTTTTTTGGTTTTAGAGTTTGTACTGTTAGTTGTTGCTTAGATCTCTGTTGAAACTGTTCCCCCCTATTTTCTGCCATGTCTTCAGTTGGTATAACTGTTTTTTACAGCTTGTGTGTTATCTAACTCAAGGATCACTTGCATAAAATTAGACCTGTTAGTAACAGCCTGCATTTAATTGCTGGAACCTGTGTTCTGAGAGACTGCTTTCCAATCTATCTGCAAATATACAGAGCTGAGTATATTTTTTTGGTTTTAGAGTTTGTTAATTGTTGCTTAGATCTCTGTTGAAACTGTTGTCTCCCTGTTCTGAGAGACTGCTTTCCAATCTATCTGCAAATATACAGAGCTGAGTATATTTTTTTGGTTTTAGAGTTTGTACTGTTAGTTGTTGCTTAGATCTCTGTTGAAACTGTTTTCCCCACCCCTATTTTCTGCCATGTCTTCAGCTGGTATAACTGGTTTTTACAGCTTGTGTGTTATCCAACTCAAGGATCACTTGCATAAAATTAGACCTGTTAGTAACAGCCTGCATTTAATTGCTGGAACCTGTGTTCTGAGAGACTGCTTTCCAATCTATCTGCAAATATACAGAGCTGAGTATATTTTTTGGTTTTAGAGTTTGTTAATTGTTGCTTAGATCTCTGTTGAAACTGTTGTCTCCCTGTTCTGAGAGACTGCTTTCCAATCTATCTGCAAATATACAGAGCTGAGTATATATTTTTTGGTTTTAGAGTTTGTACTGTTAGTTGTTGCTTAGATCTCTGTTGAAACTGTTTTCCCCACCCCCTATTTTCTGCTGTGTCTTCAGTTGGTATAACTGTTTTTACAGCTTGTGTGTTATCTAACTCAAGGATCACTTGCATAAAATTAGACCTGTTAGTAACAGCCTGCATTTAATTGCTGGAACCTGTGTTCTGAGAGACTGCTTTCCAATCTATCTGCAAATATACAGAGCTGAGTATATTTTTTTTGGTTTTAGAGTTTGTTAATTGTTGCTTAGATCTCTGTTGAAACTGTTGTCTCCCTGTTCTGAGAGACTGCTTTCCAATCTATCTGCAAATATACAGAGCTGAGTATATTTTTTTGGTTTTAGAGTTTGTACTGTTAGTTGTTGCTTAGATCTCTGTTGAAACTGTTTTCCCACCCACCCCCTATTTTCTGCCATGTCTTCAGTTGGTATAACTGGTTTTTACAGCTTGTGTGTTATCTAACTCAAGGATCACTTGCATAAAATTAGACCTGTTAGTAACAGCCTGCATTTAATTGCTGGAACCTGTGTTCTGAGAGACTGCTTTCCAATCTATCTGCAAATATACAGAGCTGAGTATATATTTTGGTTTTAGAGTTTGTTAATTGTTGCTTAGATCTCTGTTGAAACTGTTGTCTCCCTGTTCTGAGAGACTGCTTTCCAATCTATCTGCAAATATACAGAGCTGAGTATATTTTTTGGTTTTAGAGTTTGTACTGTTAGTTGTTGCTTAGATCTTTGTTGAAACTGTCCCACTCCTATTTTCTGCCTTGTCTTCAGTTGGTATAACTATTTTTTACAGCTTGTGTGTTATCTAACTCAAGGATCACTTGCATAAAATTAGACCTGTTAGTAACAGCCTGCATTTAATTGCTGGAACCTGTGTTCTGAGAGACTGCTTTCCAATCTATCTGCAAATATACAGAGCTGAGTATATATTTTTTTTTGGTTTTAGAGTTTGTTAATTGTTGCTTAGATCTCTGTTGAAACTGTTGTCTCCCTGTTCTGAGAGACTGCTTTCCAATCTATCTGCAAATATACAGAGCTGAGTATATTTTTTGGTTTTAGAGTTTGTACTGTTAGTTGTTGCTTAGATCTCTGTTGAAACTGTTTTCCCCACCCCCTATTTTCTGCCATGTCTTCAGTTGGTATAACTGTTTTTACAGCTTGTGTGTTATCTAACTCAAGGATCACTTGCATAAAATTAGACCTGTTAGTAACAGCCTGCATTTAATTGCTGGAACCTGTGTTCTGAGAGACTGCTTTCCAATCTATCTGCAAATATACAGAGCTGAGTATATTTTTTTGTTTTAGAGTTTGTTAATTGTTGCTTAGATCTCTGTTGAAACTGTTGTCTCCCTGTTCTGAGAGACTGCTTTCCAATCTATCTGCAAATATACAGAGCTGAGTATATTTTTTGGTTTTAGAGTTTGTACTGTTAGTTGTTGCTTAGATCTCTGTTGAAACTGTTTTCCCCACCCCCCTATTTTCTGCCATGTCTTCAGTTGGTATAACTGTTTTTTACAGCTTGTGTGTTATCTAACTCAAGGATCACTTGCATAAAATTAGACCTGTTAGTAACAGCCTGCATTTAATTGCTGGAACCTGTGTTCTGAGAGACTGCTTTCCAATCTATCTGCAAATATACAGAGCTGAGTATATTTTTTTTGGTTTTAGAGTTTGTTAATTGTTGCTTAGATCTCTGTTGAAACTGTTGTCTCCCTGTTCTGAGAGACTGCTTTCCAATCTATCTGCAAATATACAGAGCTGAGTATATTTTTTTGGTTTTAGAGTTTGCACTTTTAGTTGTTGCTTAGATCTCTTTTGAAACTGTTTCCCCACCCCCAGCCTATTTTTCTACCATGCCTTCAGTAGGTATAACTGTTTTTTTACAGCTTGTGTGTTATCTAACTCAAGGATCACTTGCATAAAATTAGACCTGTTAGTAACAGCCTGCATTTAATTGCTGGAACCTGTGTTCTGAGAGACTGCCTTCCAATCTATCTGCAAATATACAGAGCTGAGTATATTTTTTTGGTTTTAGAGTTTGTTAATTGTTGCTTAGATCTCTGTTGAAACTATTGTCTCCCTGTTCTGAGAGACTGCTTTCCAATCTATCTGCAAATATACAGAGCTGAGTATATTTTTTGGTTTAAGAGTTTGTACTGTTAATTGTTGCTTAGATCTCTGTTGAAACTGTTTTCCCCACCCAGCCCCCTATTTTCTGCCATGTCTTCAGTTGGTATAACTGTTTTTTACAGCTTGTGTGTTATCTAACTCAAGGATCACTTGCATAAAATTAGACCTGTTAGTAACAGCCTGCATTTAATTGCTGGAACCTGTGTTCTGAGAGACTGCCTTCCAATCTATGTGCAAATATACAGAGCTGAGTATATTTTTTTGGTTTTAGAGTTTGTTAATTGTTGCTTAGATCTCTTTTGAAACTATTGTCTCCCTGTTCTGAGAGACTGCTTTCCAATCTATCTGCAAATATACAGAGCTGAGTATATTTTTTGGTTTTAGAGTTTGTACTGTTAATTGTTGCTTAGATCTCTGTTGAAACTGTTTTCCCTACCCCCTATATTCTGCTGTGTCTTCAGTTGGTATGACTGGTTTTACAGCTTGTGTCTTATCTAACTCAAGGATCACTTGCATAAAAATAGACCTGTTAGTAACAGCCTGCATTTAATTGCTGGAACCTGTGTTCTGAGAGACTGCCTTCCAATCTATCTGCAAATATACAGAGCTGAGTATATTTTTTTGATTTTAGAGTTTGTTAATTGTTGCTTAGATCTCTGTTGAAACTATTGTCTCCCTGTTCTGAGAGACTGCTTTCCAATCTATCTGCAAATATACAGAGCTGAGTATATTTTTTGGTTTTAGAGTTTGTACTGTTAGTTGTTGCTTAGATCTCTGTTGAAACTATCCCCTCCTATTTTCTGCTGTGTCTTCAGTTGGTATAACTGGTTTTACAGCTTGTGTGTTATCTAACTCAAGGATCACTTGCATAAAATTAGACCTGTTAGTAACAGCCTGCATTTAATTGCTGGAACCTGTGTTCTGAGAGACTGCTTTCCAGTCTGTCTGCAAATATACAGAGATGAGTATATTTATTTTTGGTTTTAGAGTTTTTTATTTGTTGCTTATATCTCTGCTGAAACTGTTGTCTCCCTGTTCTGAGAGACTGCTTTCAAATCTATCTGCAAATATACAGAGCTGAGTATATTTTTTTGGTATTAGAGTTTGTACTGTTAGTTGTTGCTTAGATCTCTGCTGAAACTGTTTTCCCCACCCCCCTATTTTCTGCCATGTCTTCATTTGTTATAACAGGTATTTACAGCTTGTGTGTTATCTAACTCAAGGGTCACTTGCATAAAATTAGACCTGTTAGTAACAGCCTGCATGTAATTGCTAAAACCTGTGTTCTGAGAGACTGCTTTACAATCTATCTCCAAATATACAGAGCTGAGTATATTTTTTTGGTTTTAGAGTTTGTTAATTGTTGCTTAGATCTCTGTTAAAACTGATGTCTCCCTGTTTTGAGAGACTGCTTTCCAATCTATCTGCAAATATACAGAGCTGAGTATATTTTTTGGTTTTAGAGTTTTTACTGGTAGTTGTTGCTTAGATCTATGTTGATACTATTTTGCACCCACCCCCCTATTTTCTGCCGTATCTTCAGTTGATGTAACTGTTTTGTACGGCTTGTGTGTTATCTGTCTCAAGGTTCACTTGCATAAAATTAGACCTGTTAGTAACAGCCTGCATTTATTTGCTGGAACCTGTGTTCTGAGAGACTGCTTTCCAATCCATCTGCAATTATACAGAGCTGAGTATATTTTTTGTTTTAGAGTTTGTTAATTGTTGCTTAGATCTCTGTTGAAACTGTTGTCTCCCTGTTCTGAGAGACTGCTTTCCAATCTATCTGCAAATATACAGAGCTGAGTATATTTTTTGTTTTAGAGTTTGTACTGTTAGTTGTTGCTTAGATCTCTGTTGAAACTGTTTTCCCCACCCCCCTATTTTCTGCCATGTCTTCAGTTGGTATAACTGTTTTTTACAGCTTGTGTGTTATCTAACTCAAGGATCACTTGCATAAAATTAGACCTGTTAGTAACAGCCTGCATTTAATTGCTGGAACCTGTGTTCTGAGAGACTGCTTTCCAATCTATCTGCAAATATACAGAGCTGAGTATATATTTTTGGTTTTAGAGTTTGTTAATTGTTGCTTAGATCTCTGTTGAAACTGTTGTCTCCCTGTTCTGAGAGACTGCTTTCCAATCTATCTGCAAATATACAGAGCTGAGTATATTTTTTGGTTTTAGAGTTTGTACTGTTAGTTGTATCTTAGATCTCTGTTGAAACTATTTTCCCCACCCCTATTTTCTGCCATGTCTTCAGCTGGTATAACTGGTTTTTACAGCTTGTGTGTTATCTAACTCAAGGATCACTTGCATAAAATTAGACCTGTTAGTAACAGCCTGCATTTAATTGCTGGAACCTGTGTTCTGAGAGACTGCTTTCCAATCTATCTGCAAATATACAGAGCTGAGTATATATTTTTGGTTTTAGAGTTTGTTAATTGTTGCTTAGATCTCTGTTGAAACTGTTGTCTCCCTGTTCTGAGAGACTGCTTTCCAATCTATCTGCAAATATACAGAGCTGAGTATATTTTTTTGGTTTTAGAGTTTGTACTGTTAGTTGTTGCTTAGATCTCTGTTGAAACTGTTTTCCCCACCCCTATTTTCTGCCATGTCTTCAGTTGGTATAACTGTTTTTACAGCTTGTGTGTTATCTAACTCAAGGATCACTTGCATAAAATTAGACCTGTTAGTAACAGCCTGCATTTAATTGCTGGAACCTGTGTTCTGAGAGACTGCTTTCCAATCTATCTGCAAATATACAGAGCTGAGTATATTTTTTTGGTTTTAGAGTTTGTTAATTGTTGCTTAGATCTCTGTTGAAACTGTTGTCTCCCTGTTCTGAGAGACTGCTTTCCAATCTATCTGCAAATATACAGAGCTGAGTATATTTTTTGGTTTTAGAGTTTGTACTGTTAGTTGTTGCTTAGATCTCTGTTGAAACTGTTTTCCCCACCCCCCCTATTTTCTGCTGTGTCTTCAGTTGGTATAACTGTTTTTACAGCTTGTGTGTTATCTAACTCAAGGATCACTTGCATAAAATTAGACCTGTTAGTAACAGCCTGCATTTAATTGCTGGAACCTGTGTTCTGAGAGACTGCTTTCCAATCTATCTGCAAATATACAGAGCTGAGTATATTTTTTTGGTTTTAGAGTTTGTTAATTGTTGCTTAGATCTCTGTTGAAACTGTTGTCTCCCTGTTCTGAGAGACTGCTTTCCAATCTATCTGCAAATATACAGAGCTGAGTATATTTTTTGGTTTTAGAGTTTGTACTGTTAGTTGTTGCTTAGATCTCTGTTGAAACTGTTTTCCCCACCCCCTATTTTCTGCCATGTCTTCAGTTGGTATAACTGTTTTTTACAGCTTGTGTGTTATCTAACTCAAGGATCACTTGCATAAAATTAGACCTGTTAGTAACAGCCTGCATTTAATTGCTGGAACCTGTGTTCTGAGAGACTGCTTTCCAATCTATCTGCAAATATACAGAGCTGAGTATATATTTTTTGGTTTTAGAGTTTGTTAATTGTTGCTTAGATCTCTGTTGAAACTGTTGTCTCCCTGTTCTGAGAGACTGCTTTCCAATCTATCTGCAAATATACAGAGCTGAGTATATTTTTTGGTTTTAGAGTTTGTACTGTTAGTTGTTGCTTAGATCTCTGTTGAAACTGTCCTCCCTCTATTTTCTGCTGTGTCTTCAGTTGGTATAACTGTTTTTACAGCTTGTGTGTTATCTAACTCAAGGATCACTTGCATAAAATTAGACCTGTTAGTAACAGCCTGCATTTAATTGCTGGAACCTGTGTTCTGAGAGACTGCTTTCCAATCTATCTGCAAATATACAGAGCTGAGTATATATTTTTTGGTTTTAGAGTTTGTTAATTGTTGCTTAGATCTCTGTTGAAACTGTTGTCTCCCTGTTCTGAGAGACTGCTTTCCAATCTATCTGCAAATATACAGAGCTGAGTATATTTTTTGGTTTTAGAGTTTGTACTGTTAGTTGTTGCTTAGATCTCTGTTGAAACTGTTTTCCCCACCTCCCCTATTTTCTGCCATGTCTTCAGTTGGTATAACTTTTTTACAGCTTGTGTGTTATCTAACTCAAGGATCACTTGCATAAAATTAGACCTGTTAGTAACAGCCTGCATTTAATTGCTGGAACCTGTGTTCTGAGAGACTGCTTTCCAATCTATCTGCAAATATACAGAGCTGAGTATATTTTTTTGGTTTTAGAGTTTGTTAATTGTTGCTTAGATCTCTGTTGAAACTGTTGTCTCCCTGTTCTGAGAGACTGCTTTCCAATCTATCTGCAAATATACAGAGCTGAGTATATTTTTTGGTTTTAGAGTTTGTACTGTTAGTTGTTGCTTAGATCTCTGTTGAAACTGTTTTCCCCACCTCCTATTTTCTGCTGTGTCTTCAGTTGGTATAACTGTTTTTACAGCTTGTGTGTTATCTAACTCAAGGATCACTTGCATAAAATTAGACCTGTTAGTAACAGCCTGCATTTAATTGCTGGAACCTGTGTTCTGAGAGACTGTTTTCCATTCTATGTGCAAATATATAGAGCTGAGTAAATATTTTTGGTTTTAGAGTTTGTTAATTGATGCTTAAATCTCTTTTGAAACTATTGTCTCCCTGTTCTAAGAGACTGCTTTCCGATCTATCTGCAAATATACAGAGCTGAGTATATTTTTTGGTTTAAGAGTTTGTACTGTTAATTGTTGCTTAGATCTCTGTTGAAACTGTTTTCCCCACCCCCTATTTTCTGCCGTGTCTTCAGTTGGTATAACTGTTTTTTACAGCTTGTGTGTTATCTAACTCAAGGATCACTTGCATAAAATTAGACCTGTTAGTAACAGCCTGCATTTAATTGCTGGAACCTGTGTTCTGAGAGACTGCTTTCCAATCTATCTGCAAATATACAGAGCTGAGTATATTTTTTGGTTTTAGAGTTTGTTAATTGTTGCTTAGATCTCTGTTGAAACTGTTGTCTCCCTGTTCTGAGAGACTGCTTTCCAATCTATCTGCAAATATACAGAGCTGAGTATATTTTTTTGGTTTTAGAGTTTGTACTGTTAGTTGTTGCTTAGATCTTTGTTGAAGCTGTTCTCCATGTCTATTTTCTGCCTTGTCTTCAGTTGTATAACTGGTTTTTAGAGCTTGTGTGTTATCTATCTCAAGGATCACTTGCATAAAATTAGACCTGTTAGTAACAGCCTGCATTTAATTGCTGGAACCTGTGTTCTGAGAGACTGCTTTCCAATCTATCTGCAAATATACAGAGCTGAGTATATTTTTTTGGTTTTAGAGTTTGTACTGTTAATTGTTGCTTAGATCTCTGTTGAAACTGTTGTCCCACCCCTATTTTCTGCTGTGTCTTCAGTTGGTATAACTGTTTTTTACAGCTTGTGTGTTATCTAACTCAAGGATCACTTGCATAAAATTAGACCTGTTAGTAACAGCCTGCATTTAATTGCTGGAACCTGTGTTCTGAGAGACTGCTTTCCAATCTATCTGCAAATATACAGAGCTGAGTATATTTTTTGGTTTTAGAGTTTGTACTGTTAGTTGTTGCTTAGATCTCTGTTGAAACTGTTTTCCCCACCCCTATTTTCTGCTGTGTCTTCAGTTGGTATAACTGTTTTTACAGCTTGTGTGTTATCTAACTCAAGGATCACTTGCATAAAATTAGACCTGTTAGTAACAGCCTGCATTTAATTGCTGGAACCTGTGTTCTGAGAGACTGCTTTCCAATCTATCTGCAAATATACAGAGCTGAGTATATTTTTTGGTTTTAGAGTTTGTTAATTGTTGCTTAGATCTCTGTTGAAACTGTTGTCTCCCTGTTCTGAGAGACTGCTTTCCAATCTATCTGCAAATATACAGAGCTGAGTATATTTTTTGGTTTTAGAGTTTGTACTGTTAGTTGTTGCTTAGATCTCTGTTGAAACTGTTTTCCCCACCCCCTATTTTCTGCCATGTCTTCAGTTGGTATAACTGTTTTTACAGCTTGTGTGTTATCTAACTCAAGGATCACTTGCATAAAATTAGACCTGTTAGTAACAGCCTGCATTTAATTGCTGGAACCTGTGTTCTGAGAGACTGCTTTCCAATCTATCTGCAAATATACAGAGCTGAGTATATTTTTTTGGTTTTAGAGTTTGTTAATTGTTGCTTAGATCTCTGTTGAAACTGTTGTCTCCCTGTTCTGAGAGACTGCTTTCCAATCTATCTGCAAATATACAGAGCTGAGTATATTTTTTGTTTTAGAGTTTGTACTGTTAGTTGTTGCTTAGATCTCTGTTGAAACTGTTTTCCCCACCCCCTATTTTCTGCTGTGTCTTCAGTTGGTATAACTGTTTTTACAGCTTGTGTGTTATCTAACTCAAGGATCACTTGCATAAAATTAGACCTGTTAGTAACAGCCTGCATTTAATTGCTGGAACCTGTGTTCTGAGAGACTGCTTTCCAATCTATCTGCAAATATACAGAGCTGAGTATATTTTTTTGGTTTTAGAGTTTGTTAATTGTTGCTTAGATCTCTGTTGAAACTGTTGTCTCCCTGTTCTGAGAGACTGCTTTCCAATCTATCTGCAAATATACAGAGCTGAGTATATTTTTTGGTTTTAGAGTTTGTACTGTTAGTTGTTGCTTAGATCTCTGTTGAAACTGTCCACCGTCCTATTTTTTGCAGTGTCTTCAGTTGGTATAACTGTTTTTTACAGCTTGTGTGTTATCTAACTCAAGGATCACTTGCATAAAATTAGACCTGTTAGTAACAGCCTGCATTTAATTGCTGGAACCTGTGTTCTGAGAGACTGCTTTCCAATCTATCTGCAAATATACAGAGCTGAGTATATTTTTTGGTTTTAGAGTTTGTTAATTGTTGCTTAGATCTCTGTTGAAACTGTTGTCTCCCTGTTCTGAGAGACTGCTTTCCAATCTATCTGCAAATATACAGAGCTGAGTATATTTTTTTGGTTTTAGAGTTTGTACTGTTAGTTGTTGCTTAGATCTCTGTTGAAACTGTTTTCCCCACCCCTATTTTCTGCCATGTCTTCAGTTGGTATAACTGTTTTTACAGCTTGTGTGTTATCTAACTCAAGGATCACTTGCATAAAATTAGACCTGTTAGTAACAGCCTGCATTTAATTGCTGGAACCTGTGTTCTGAGAGACTGCTTTCCAATCTATCTGCAAATATACAGAGCTGAGTATATATTTTTTGGTTTTAGAGTTTGTTAATTGTTGCTTAGATCTCTGTTGAAACTGTTGTCTCCCTGTTCTGAGAGACTGCTTTCCAATCTATCTGCAAATATACAGAGCTGAGTATATTTTTTTGGTTTTAGAGTTTGTACTGTTAGTTGTTGCTTAGATCTCTGTTGAAACTGTTTTCCCCACTTCCCACTATTTTCTGCTGTGTCTTCAGTTGGTATAACTTTTTTACAGCTTGTGTGTTATCTAACTCAAGGATCACTTGCATAAAATTAGACCTGTTAGTAACAGCCTGCATTTAATTGCTGGAACCTGTGTTCTGAGAGACTGCTTTCCAATCTATCTGCAAATATACAGAGCTG
The DNA here is from genome assembly GCF_019279795.1 of Protopterus annectens. NCBI lineage: Eukaryota > Metazoa > Chordata > Ceratodontiformes > Protopteridae > Protopterus > Protopterus annectens. The sequence goes on along the minus strand of NC_056730.1, from coordinate 127,278,959 downwards.
AGTATATTTTTTTGGTTTTAGAGTTTGTACTGTTAGTTGTTGCTTAGATCTCTGTTGAAACTGTTTTCCCCACCCCCCCTATTTTCTGCTGTGTCTTCAGTTGGTATAACTGTTTTTTACAGCTTGTGTGTTATCTAACTCAAGGATCACTTGCATAAAATTAGACCTGTTAGTAACAGCCTGCATTTAATTGCTGGAACCTGTGTTCTGAGAGACTGCTTTCCAATCTATCTGCAAATATACAGAGCTGAGTATATTTTTTTGTTTTAGAGTTTGTTAATTGTTGCTTAGATCTCTGTTGAAACTGTTGTCTCCCTGTTCTGAGAGACTGCTTTCCAATCTATCTGCAAGTATACAGAGCATTGTATATTTTTTGGTTTTAGAGTTTGTACGGTTAGTTGTTGCTTAGATCTCTGTTGAAACTGTTTTCCCCACCTCCACCCCTCATTTTCTGCTGTGTCTTCAGTTGGTATGTTTTTTTTACAGATTGTGTGTTATCTAACTCAAGGATCACTTGCATAAAATTAGACTTGTTAGTAAAAGCCTGCATTAAATTGCTGGAACCTGTGTTCTGAGAGACTGCTTTCCAATCTATCTGTAAATATACAGAGTTGAGTATATTGTTTTTGGTTTTAGAGGTTGTTAATTGTTGCTTAGATCTCTTTTGAAACTGTTGTCTCCCTGTTCTGAGAGACTGCTTTAAAATCTATCTGCAAATATACAGAGCTGAGTATATTTTTTGGTTTTAGAGTTTGTACTGTTAGTTGTTTCTTAGATCTCTGTTAAACTGTTTTCCCCACCCTACCCCTATTTTCTGCTGTGTCTTCAGTTGGTATAACTGTTTTTACAGCTTGTGTGTTATCTAACTCAAGGATCACTTGCATAAAATTAGACCTGTTAGTAACAGCCTGCATTTAATTGCTGGAACCTGTGTTCTGAGAGACTGCTTTCCAATCTATCTGCAAATATACAGAGCTGAGTATATTTTTTGGTTTTAGAGTTTGTTAATTGTTGCTTAGATCTCTGTTGAAACTGTTGTCTCCCTGTTCTGAGAGACTGCTTTCCAATCTATCTGCAAATATACAGAGCTGAGTATATTTTTTGGTTTTAGAGTTTGTACTGTTAGTTGTTGCTTAGATCTCTGTTGAAACTGTCCCCCCTATTTTCTGCCATGTCTTCAGTTGGTATAACTGTTTTTTACAGCTTGTGTGTTATCTAACTCAAGGATCACTTGCATAAAATTAGACCTGTTAGTAACAGCCTGCATTTAATTGCTGGAACCTGTGTTCTGAGAGACTGCTTTCCAATCTATCTGCAAATATACAGAGCTGAGTATATTTTTTTGGTTTTAGAGTTTGTTAATTGTTGCTTAGATCTCTGTTGAAACTGTTGTCTCCCTGTTCTGAGAGACTGCTTTCCAATCTATCTGCAAATATACAGAGCTGAGTATATTTTTTGGTTTTAGAGTTTGTACTGTTAGTTGTTGCTTAGATCTCTGTTGAAACTGTTTTCCCCACCCCACCCCTATTTTCTGCCATGTCTTCAGTTGGTATAACTGTTTTTTACAGCTTGTGTGTTATCTAACTCAAGGATCACTTGCATAAAATTAGACCTGTTAGTAACAGCCTGCATTTAATTGCTGGAACCTGTGTTCTGAGAGACTGCTTTCCAATCTATCTGCAAATATACAGAGCTGAGTATATTTTTTGGTTTTAGAGTTTGTTAATTGTTGCTTAGATCTCTGTTGAAACTGTTGTCTCCCTGTTCTGAGAGACTGCTTTCCAATCTATCTGCAAATATACAGAGCTGAGTATATTTTTTGGTTTTAGAGTTTGTACTGTTAGTTGTTGCTTAGATCTCTGTTGAAACTGTTTCCCCACCTCCACCTATTTTCTGCTGTGTCTTCAGTTGGTATAACTGTTTTTACAGCTTGTGTGTTATCTAACTCAAGGATCACTTGCATAAAATTAGACCTGTTAGTAACAGCCTGCATTTAATTGCTGGAACCTGTGTTCTGAGAGACTGCTTTCCAATCTATCTGCAAATATACAGAGCTGAGTATATTTTTTTGGTTTTAGAGTTTGTTAATTGTTGCTTAGATCTCTGTTGAAACTGTTGTCTCCCTGTTCTGAGAGACTGCTTTCCAATCTATCTGCAAATATACAGAGCTGAGTATATTTTTTTGGTTTTAGAGTTTGTACTGTTAGTTGTTGCTTAGATCTCTGTTGAAACTGTCCCCCCCCCCCTATTTTCTGCTGTGTCTTCAGTTGGTATAACTGTTTTTACAGCTTGTGTGTTATCTAACTCAAGGATCACTTGCATAAAATTAGACCTGTTAGTAACAGCCTGCATTTAATTGCTGGAACCTGTGTTCTGAGAGACTGCTTTCCAATCTATCTGCAAATATACAGAGCTGAGTATATTTTTTTGGTTTTAGAGTTTGTTAATTGTTGCTTAGATCTCTGTTGAAACTGTTGTCTCCCTGTTCTGAGAGACTGCTTTCCAATCTATCTGCAAATATACAGAGCTGAGTATATTTTTTGGTTTTAGAGTTTGTACTGTTAGTTGTTGCTTAGATCTCTGTTGAAACAGTTTTTCCCACCCCTATTTTCTGCTCTGTCTTCAGTTGGTATAACTGTTTTTATAGCTTGTGTGTTATCTAACTCAAGGATCACTTGCATAAAATTAGACCTGTTAGTAACAGCCTGCATTTAATTGCTGGAACCTGTGTTCTGAGAGACTGCTTTCCAATCTATCTGCAAATATACAGAGCTGAGTATATATTTTTGGTTTTAGAGTTTGTTAATTGTTGCTTAGATCTCTGTTGAAACTGTTGTCTCCCTGTTCTGAGAGACTGCTTTCCAATCTATCTGCAAATATACAGAGCTGAGTATATTTTTTGGTTTTAGAGTTTGTACTGTTAGTTGTTGCTTAGATCTCTGTTGAAACTGTTTCCCCACCCCACCCTATTTTCTGCCATGTCTTCAGTTGTTATAACTGTTTTTTACAGCTTGTGTGTTATCTAACTCAAGGATCACTTGCATAAAATTAGACCTGTTAGTAACAGCCTGCATTTAATTGCTGGAACCTGTGTTCTGAGAGACTGCTTTCCAATCTATCTGCAAATATACAGAGCTGAGTATATATTTTTTGGTTTTAGAGTTTGTTAATTGTTGCTTAGATCTCTGTTGAAACTGTTGTCTCCCTGTTCTGAGAGACTGCTTTCCAATCTATCTGCAAATATACAGAGCTGAGTATATTTTTTGGTTTTAGAGTTTGTACTGTTAGTTGTTGCTTAGATCTCTGTTGAAACTGTTTTCCCCACCCCTATTTTCTGCTGTGTCTTCAGTTGGTATAACTGGTTTTACAGCTTGTGTGTTATCTAACTCAAGGATCACTTGCATAAAATTAGACCTGTTAGTAACAGCCTGCATTTAATTGCTGGAACCTGTGTTCTGAGAGACTGCTTTCCAATCTATCTGCAAATATACAGAGCTGAGTATATTTTTTGGTTTTAGAGTTTGTTAATTGTTGCTTAGATCTCTGTTGAAACTGTTGTCTCCCTGTTCTGAGAGACTGCTTTCCAATCTATCTGCAAATATACAGAGCTGAGTATATTTTTTGGTTTTAGAGTTTGTACTGTTAGTTGTTGCTTAGATCTCTTTTGAAACTGTTTCCCACCCCACCCCTATTTTCTGCTGTGTCTTCAGTTGGTATAACTGTTTTTACAGCTTGTGTGTTATCTAACTCAAGGATCACTTGCATAAAATTAGACCTGTTAGTAACAGCCTGCATTTAATTGCTGGAACCTGTGTTCTGAGAGACTGCTTTCCAATCTATCTGCAAATATACAGAGCTGAGTATATATTTTTTGGTTTTAGAGTTTGTTAATTGTTGCTTAGATCTCTGTTGAAACTGTTGTCTCCCTGTTCTGAGAGACTGCTTTCCAATCTATCTGCAAATATACAGAGCTGAGTATATATTTTTGGTTTTAGAGTTTGTACTGTTAGTTGTTGCTTAGATCTCTGTTGAAACTGTTTTCCCCACCTCCCCTATTTTCTGCCATGTCTTCAGTTGGTATAACTGGTTTTTACAGCTTGTGTGTTATCTAACTCAAGGATCACTTGCATAAAATTAGACCTGTTAGTAACAGCCTGCATTTAATTGCTGGAACCTGTGTTCTGAGAGACTGCTTTCCAATCTATCTGCAAATATACAGAGCTGAGTATATTTTTGGTTTTAGAGTTTGTTAATTGTTGCTTAGATCTCTGTTGAAACTGTTGTCTCCCTGTTCTGAGAGACTGCTTTCCAATCTATCTGCAAATATACAGAGCTGAGTATATTTTTTGGTTTTTGAGTTTGTACTGTAAGTTGTTGCTTAGATCTCTGTTGAAACTGTTTTCCCTCCTATTTTCTGCTGTGTCTACAGTTGGTATGACTGGTTTTACAGCTTGTGTGTTATCTAACTCAAGGATCACTTGCATAAAATCAGACCTGTTAATAACAGCCTGCATTTAATTGCTGGAACCTGTGTTCTGAGAGACTGCTTTCCAATCTATCTGCAAATATACAGAGCTGAGTATATTTTTTTGGTTTTAGAGTTTGTACTGTTAGTTGTTGCTTAGATCTCTGTTGAAACTGTTTTCCCCACCCTATTTTCTGCTGTGTCTTCAGTTGGTATAACTGGTTTTACAGCTTGTGTGTTATCTAACTCAAGGATCACTTGCATAAAATTAGACCTGTTAGTAACAGCCTGCATTTAATTGCTGGAACCTGTGTTCTGAGAGACTGCTTTCCAATCTATCTGCAAATATACAGAGCTGAGTATATTTTTTGGTTATAGAGTTTGTTAATTGTTGCCTAGATCTCTGTTGAAACTGTTGTCTCCCTGTTCTGAGAGACTGCTTTCCAATCTATCTGCAAATATACAGAGCTGAGTATATTTTTTGGTTTTATAGTTTGTACTGTTAATTGTTCCTTAGATCTCTGTTGAAACTTTTTTCCCCACCCCTATTTTCTGCCATGTCTTCAGCTGGTATAACTGGTTTTTACAGCTTGTGTGTTATCTAACTCAAGGATCACTTGCATAAAATTAGACCTGTTTGTACCAGCCTGCATTAATTGCTGGAACCTGTGTTCTGAGAGACTGCTTTCCAATCAATCTGCAAATATGCGGAGCTGAGTATATATTTTTTGGTTTTAGAGTTTGTACTGTTAATTGTAGCTTAGATCTCTGTTGAAACTGTTGTCTCCCATTTTCTGCTGTGTCTTCAGTTGGTATAACTTTTTTACAGCTTGTGTGTTATCTAACTCAAGGATCACTTGCATAAAATTAGACCTGTTAGTAACAGCCTGCATTTAATTGCTGGAACCTGTGTTCTGAGAGACTGCTTTCCAATCTATCTGCAAATATACAGAGCTGAGTATATTTTTTGGTTTTAGAGTTTGTACTGTTAGTTGTTGCTTAGATCTCTGTTGAAACTGTTTTCCCCACCCCTATTTTCTGCTGTGTCTTCAGTTGGTATAACTGGTTTTACAGCTTGTGTGTTATCTAACTCAAGGATCACTTGCATAAAATTAGACCTGTTAGTAACAGCCTGCATTTAATTGCTGGAACCTGTGTTCTGAGAGACTGCTTTCCAATCTATCTGCAAATATACAGAGCTGAGTATATATTTTTGGTTTTAGAGTTTGTTAATTGTTGCTTAGATCTCTGTTGAAACTGTTGTCTCCCTGTTCTGAGAGACTGCTTTCCAATCTATCTGCAAATATACAGAGCTGAGTATATTTTTTGGTTTTAGAGTTTGTACTGTTAGTTGTTGCTTAGATCTCTGTTGAAACTGTTCTCCCCCCTATTTTCTGCTGTGTCTTCAGTTGGTATAACTGTTTTTTACAGCTTGTGTGTTATCTAACTCAAGGATCACTTGCATAAAATTAGACCTGTTAGTAACAGCCTGCATTTAATTGCTGGAACCTGTGTTCTGAGAGACTGCTTTCCAATCTATCTGCAAATATACAGAGCTGAGTATATATTTTTTGGTTTTAGAGTTTGTTAATTGTTGCTTAGATCTCTGTTGAAACTTGTGTCTCCCTGTTCTGAGAGACTGCTTTCCAATCTATCTTCAAATATACAGAGATGAGTATATATTTTGGTATTCGAGTTTGTACAGTTAGTTGTTGCTTAGATCTCTGTTGAAACTGTTTTCCCCACCCCCTGTTTTCTGCTGTGTCTTCAGTTGGTATAACTGTTTTTTACAGATTGTGTGTTATCTAACTCAAGGATCACTTGCATAAAATTAGACCTGTTAGTAACAGCCTGCATTTAATTGCTGGAACCTGTGTTCTGATAGACTGCTTTCCAATCTATATGCAAATATACAGAGCTGAGTATATATTTTTTTGGTTTTAGAGTTTGTTAATTGTTGCTTAGATCTCTGTTGAAACTGTTGTCTCCCTGTTCTGAGAGACTGCTTTCCAATCTATCTGCAAATATACAGAGCTGAGTATATTTTTTGGTTTTAGAGTTTGTACTGTTAGTTGTTGCTTAGATCTCTGTTGAACCTGTTTCTCGTCCACACCCATATTTTCTGCCATGTCTTCAGTTGGTATAACTGTTTTTTACAGCTTGTGTGTTATCTAACTCAAGGATCACTTGCATAAAATTAGACCTGTTAGTAACAGCCTGCATTTAATTGCTGGAACCTGTGTTCTGAGAGACTGCTTTCCAATCTATCTGCAAATATACAGAGCTGAGTATATTTTTTTGGTTTTAGAGTTTGTTAATTGTTGCTTAGATCTCTGTTGAAACTGTTGTCTCCCTGTTCTGAGAGACTGCTTTCCAATCTATCTGCAAATATACAGAGCTGAGTATATATTTTTGGTTTTAGAGTTTGTACTGTTAGTTGTTGCTTAGATCTCTGTTGAAACTGTTTTCCAACCCCTATTTTCTGCTGTGTCTTCAGTTGGTATAACTGTTTTTACAGCTTGTGTGTTATCTAACTCAAGGATCACTTGCATAAAATTAGACCTGTTAGTAACAGCCTGCATTTAATTGCTGGAACCTGTGTTCTGAGAGACTGCTTTCCAATCTATCTGCAAATATACAGAGCTGAGTATATATTTTTGGTTTTAGAGTTTGTTAATTGTTGCTTAGATCTCTGTTGAAACTGTTGTCTCCCTGTTCTGAGAGACTGCTTTCCAATCTATCTGCAAATATACAGAGCTGAGTATATTTTTTGATTTTAGAGTTTGTACTGTTAGTTGTTGCTTAGATCTCTGTTGAAACTGTTTTCAGCACAACAACCCCTATTTTCTGCTGTGTCTTCAGTTGGTATAACTGTTTTTTACAGCTTGTGTGTTATCTAACTCAAGGATCACTTGCATAAAATTAGACCTGTTAGTAACAGCCTGCATTTAATTGCTGGAACCTGTGTTCTGAGAGACTGCTTTCCAATCTATCTGCAAATATACAGAGCTGAGTATATATTTTTTGGTTTTAGAGTTTGTTAATTGTTGCTTAGATCTCTGTTGAAACTGTTGTCTCCCTGTTCTGAGAGACTGCTTTCCAATCTATCTGCAAATATACAGAGCTGAGTATATTTTTTGGTTTTAGAGTTTGTACTGTTAGTTGTTGCTTAGATCTCTGTTGAAACTGTCCCCCCCCTATTTTCTGCCATGTCTTCAGTTGGTATAACTGTTTTTTACAGCTTGTGTGTTATCTAACTCAAGGATCACTTGCATAAAATTAGACCTGTTAGTAACAGCCTGCATTTAATTGCTGGAACCTGTGTTCTGAGAGACTGCTTTCCAATCTATCTGCAAATATACAGAGCTGAGTATATTTTTTTGGTTTTAGAGTTTGTTAATTGTTGCTTAGATCTCTGTTGAAACTGTTGTCTCCCTGTTCTGAGAGACTGCTTTCCAATCTATCTGCAAATATACAGAGCTGAGTATATTTTTTTGTTTTAGAGTTTGTACTGTTAGTTGTTGCTTAGATCTCTGTTGAAACTGTTTTCCCCACCCCTATTTTCTGCTGTGTCTTCAGTTGGTATAACTGGTTTTACAGCTTGTGTGTTATCTAACTCAAGGATCACTTGCATAAAATTAGACCTGTTAGTAACAGCCTGCATTTAATTGCTGGAACCTGTGTTCTGAGAGACTGCTTTCCAATCTATCTGCAAATATACAGAGCTGAGTATATATTTTTTGGTTTTAGAGTTTGTACTGTTAGTTGTTGCTTAGATCTCTGTTGAAACTGTTTTCCCCACCCCTATTTTCTGATGTGTCTTCAGTTGGTATAACTGTTTTTACAGCTTGTGTGTTATCTAACTCAAGGATCACTTGCATAAAATTAGACCTGTTAGTAACAGCCTGCATTTAATTGCTAGAACCTGTGTTCTGAGAGACTGCTTTCCAATATATCTGCAAATATACAGAGCTTAGTATATTTTTTTTGGTTTTAGAGTTTGTTAATTGTTGTTTAGATCTCTGTTGAAACTGTTGTCTTCCTGTTATGAGAAACTGCTTTCCAATCTATCTGCAAATATATAGAGCTGAGTATATTTTTTGTTTTTTGAGTTTATACTGTTAGTTGTTGCTTAGATCTCTGTTGAAACTGTCGCGCTCCTATTTTCTGCCTTGTCTTCATTTGGTATAACTGTTTTTGCAGCTTGTGTGTTATCTAACCCAAGGATCACGTGCTTAAAGTTAGACCTGTTAGTAACAGCCTGCATTTAATTGCTGGATCCTGTGTTCTGAGAGACTGCTTTCCAATCTATCTGCAAATATACAGAGCTGAGTATATTTTTTGGTTTTAGAGTTTGTTAATCGTTGCTTAGACCTTTGTTGAATCTGTTGTCTCCCTCTTCTTTCTGCTGTGTCTTCAGGTGGTATAACTGGTTTTTACAGCTTGTGTGTTATCTAACTCAAGGATCACTTGCATAAAATTAGACCTGTTAGTAACAGCCTGCATTTAATTGCTGGAACCTGTGTTCTGAGAGACTGCTTTCCAATCTATCTGCAAATATACAGAGCTGAGTATATTTTTTTGGTTTTAGAGTTTGTACTGTTAGTTGTTGCTTAGATCTCTGTTGAAACTGTTCCCCCCCTATTTTCTGCCATGTCTTCAGTTGGTATAACTGTTTTTTACAGCTTGTGTGTTATCTAACTCAAGGATCAGTTGCATAAAATTAGACCTGTTAGTAACAGCCTGCATTTAATTGCTGGAACCTGTGTTCTGAGAGACTGCCTTCCTGTCTACCTGCAAATATACAGAGCTGAGTATATTTTATTGGTTTTAGAGTTTTTTAATTGTTGCTTAGATCTCTGTCGAAACTATTGTCCCCCTGTTATGAGAGACTGCTTTCCAGTCTATCTGCAAATATACAGAGCTGAGTATATTTTTTTGGTTTTAGGCTTTGTACTGTTAATTTTTGCTTAGATCTTTGTTGAATCTGTTTTCCCCACCCTCCCTATTTTATGCTGTGCCTTTAGTTGGTATAACTGTTCTTTACAGCTTATGTGTTATCTAAGTCAGGGATCAGTTGCATAAAATTAGACCTGTTAGTAACAGCCTGCATTGAGTTGCTGGAACCTGTGTTCTGAGAGACTTGCCTTCCAGTCTGTCTGCAAATTTACAGAGTTGAGCATATACTTTTTGGTTTTAGAGTTTGTTAATTGTTGCTTAGATCTCACTCGAAACTACTGTCCCCCTGTTCTGAGAGACTGCTTTCCAATCTGTCTGCAAATATACAGAGCTGAGTATATTTTTTTGGTTTTAGAGTTTGTACTGTTAGTTGTTGCTTAGATCTCTGTTGAAACTGTTTCCCCCACCCCTATTTTCTGCTGTGTCTTCAGTTGGTATAACTGTTTTTACAGCTTGTGTGTTATCTAACTCAAGGATCACTTGCATAAAATTAGACCTGTTAGTAACAGCCTGCATTTAATTGCTGGAACCTGTGTTCTGAGAGACTGCTTTCCAATCTATCTGCAAATATACAGAGCTGAGTATATTTTTTGGTTTTAGAGTTTGTTAATTGATGCTTAGATCTCTGTTGAAACTGTTGTCTCCCTGTTCTGAGTGACTGCTTTCCAATCTATCTGCAAATATACAGAGCTGAGTATATTTTTTGGTTTTAGAGTTTGTACTGTTAGTTGTTGCTTAGATCTCTGTTGAAACTGTTTTCCCCACCCCTATTTTCTGCTGTGTCTTCAGTTGGTATAACTGTTTTTACAGCTTGTGTGTTATCTAACTCAAGGATCACTTGCATAAAATTAGACCTGTTAGTAACAGCCTGCATTTAATTGCTGGAACCTGTGTTCTGAGAGACTGCTTTCCAATCTATCTGCAAATATACAGAGCTGAGTATATTTTTTTGGTTTTAGAGTTTGTTAATTGTTGCTTAGATCTCTGTTGAAACTGTTGTCTCCCTGTTCTGAGAGACTGCTTTCCAATCTATCTGCAAATATACAGAGCTGAGTATATTTTTTGGTTTTAGAGTTTGTACTGTTAGTTGTTGCTTAGATCTCTGTTGAAACTGCCCCCCCCCCCCCTATTTTCTGCTGTGTCTTCAGTTGGTATAACTGTTTTTACAGCTTGTGTGTTATCTAACTCAAGGATCACTTGCATAAAATTAGACCTGTTAGTAACAGCCTGCATTTAATTGCTGGAACCTGTGTTCTGAGAGACTGCTTTCCAATCTATCTGCAAATATACAGAGCTGAGTATATATATTTTTTGGTTTTAGAGTTTGTTAATTGTTGCTTAGATCTCTGTTGAAACTGTTGTCTCCCTGTTCTGAGAGACTGCTTTCCAATCTATCTGCAAATATGCAGAGCTGAGTATATTTTTTGGTTTTAGAGTTTATTCTGTTAGGTTTTTCTTAGATCTCTGTTGAAACTGTTTTGTCCCACCCACCCTATTTTTGGTTTGTAGTTTAAATTTGGTGGCTTTTGCAGTTGCCCTCCCCACTGTAGATTTGATCTGGTACACTCCCCAATTCCCATCCTTTTACCACATTCTACCTAAAAACTCCTTCTGCACTTGCATTTAGTCCTTTTTAATTTATTTGCACTTTTTAGACTGTGTTTGGTCTAATATTGCTACATACTCAAGTTTGCTAGCTTGCACTGTATGTGAATTGTTTTTTTCTGTAAAAAAAACTGTAAGCCTGTTTCCTACCTTTCCTGTAACTAGTGTTCCAGATACAGATTTGCTGTATCCAGGACTGTATGTAAGCTTCTGAGCCCCAGCCTTTCTGTGTTTGAGGGAAGCCTTCCAGCTTATCAGTGGGAGTGGTAAGCTCTAGGTAAACTGTCTACCACATAAGGAGTGGTTCTGGGCCAGAAATTGTAGGTATTGGCCATTTGGGCAATCTCTTCCATCTCTCTCAACTTTCTGATTTGAAAGCCTACATTTGCACTTGTTTCTGTCCTTTAACTTGTCTAGTGCAGATACAGATTCTTAGTTTTAGCACTTAAATTTGCTTATTCATGCTAAGCACTTGTTCAGAACTTGTAAGCACTAAATAAGCTACTAATTACTATAGCACTCAACCTTCCTCATTACCTAGAGGATAACAGTTTTTGTACTTACTTTTCTCTCTTGTTTAGAGAAAAACCACTCTTGTACTCACTTTCCTCACTTATCTAGAGGAAAATATTTTTTTATTCAGGCATGTCCAAGGGTCAGCTCCCAGTGTTCTCTCCTGTCTATCTGATGAATCTGGGCATCTTGAGGCAATGTAGAAATTGCCTCATGTACACAGACAACACTCTCCTCCTACCTTCCAACACTACAACCTGTGAGAGATGCACATATCTAGCCAAACTGGAGGTAAAGCTCACTCCAACCAAGACTGAACTTGACAGTCATGAGGAGAAGGTAAACATTTGCACCATACCACACTCATCACATAGTCTCACTAAATCTACTCCACCAAAATCCACACATATTAACACAAAAACATTAGTGGAGGCTCTCAATAATAATCTGTCTAAGCAACAGAGTCCTCCAAAGCAGAAACGCAAGCAACCTCCATCCCCCAACACAACCCAAATGACACATAGCCCACAGACTCAGTGTGCCACTCAACCACAGCAAATAAGGCAAAACAACGTACCCAACACACTAGTCATAGATGACTCTATAGTCAGGTACACTGATGTCCCACACACCAGGCTAAACAAGGAGAAGGTTACTGTCAGCTGCCTGTCGGGTGCCAGGATTCGCTACATAACCCATGCACTCAGGTTACTCCACAACAAGTACAAATATGACTCTGTCATTGTCCATGTTGGTGTGAATGACCTGAGATGTACCTCCCTGGACTACATGAAAAGAGACATGGAAGAGCTCTCCGATCTTGTAGCCCAGGCAGGTATGACCCTAGCCCTGAGTAGCATTCTGCCACCCCCCATAATGATATCGCAGTACAAGGACAAAATGATTGACTTCAACAATTGGCTATGCTTCTGGTGTCATTCTAAGGGGATCCAGTATCTGTCTGCTTGGGATAACATGGTCGACAGACCACGATGCTTTGCCACAGATGGCCTGCACCTGTCGCCCCTGGGATTCCGGATACTGGCTAAGGCTCTTGCTGCCCCTATAGTGCCTTTTTTACGCAAGGTTCAAATAACAAATTCACCACCGTAACAGGAACAAAGCAAGCAAAAACTGAGGGTAATGCTACTCAATGCTAGAAGTCTAAATCTCAAAATGCGCTCACTCGAGACACTCCTTAAAATGGAGAACATCGATATCTGTGCAGTGACTGAGAACTGGTTCAAGGGTCCAGAGAGCACCCCTGCACTACCAGGCTATAACTCATACCACACTTTTCGGCCATGTAACCTGGACCGAAATACCAAAGGCGGAGGTGTGTCCATATTCATTAAGGATATCCACACCTCCAGGCTAGTTGCTCAGCATAATGCATCCAAGGTTATCCAAGTGTAACTAACTCTGGGCAAAACTGCAATCCAAATTGCAGTTTGCTACAGATCTCCCACCATGCCCCAGGATTCTCACTCGTCTTTTCTTGATGTACTGGAAAATATTAGGGTTCAACCAAACACCCTAATAATGGGCAACTTCAACTACCCCAACATTTACTGGGAAAACCACTTGTGTACCAACTCCTTAGCTCAATGCTTTCTGGAATTCATAAACTCCAGTGCCCTGGATCAACTTACCCACACCCCCACCAGGGGCAGCAATATCCTAGACCTAGTCATTACCAACATGAGTGACCGGTGTTCCACACCTGAAGTCAACTCCTCGTTGGTCCGATCTGACCATAAGCTAATCACCCTTGATGTCCACATCCCCCCCCCTATTAAGGAAAGCACTGTAAAAAATTTCTTCAAAGCTAACTTCATGCTTCTTAAGACAGAAGTGGTGAACTTCATGACACCCATGTAGATGGACAATACAGTTACAACTGCTGAATCCTACACAAATACACTCTATAAGCACTTACACAAGTGCATGGATTGTGCTATCCCAAACAGAACCAAGATGCTATCCTGCAAAAAAAGGAAGCCAATCTGGTGGTCCCCTGCCATAAACAAACTGTACAACAGAAGAAAGAAACTGTTACAAAAGAGAGTAAAATCCCATGAGTGGAGGAGCTCCCTGGTCAGCCTCAGTAAGAAGCTGATATCCCTTGTAAGATCCTCCAAAGTTAGCTACAAAAACAATATTGCCACTAATTCTAAAGAGAACCACAAAGCATTCTATAGTTATGTCAAGAATCTTGATGGCAACACTGCTCTGCTCTGAGTTACAGCAAAACGGCATGACAATTACAGAACCAACTGATATTGCCAACATCCTGGCAGATAGGTTCAGTGCTAACTTTACCCCTCCCCCACCCCTCACCCCCTAAAGGGCCCATATCTATACAGGAAGAATGCAGAGTCCCTGTAATCACATCTACGCAGGTAAAAGCTGCACTCTCTAAAGCCAAAACACAGCATCCATGGGACTGGACAACATCTCAGGCTGCATTTTACACGAACTTCAGAACGAACTGGCTCCCCACTTAAGCACCATGTTCAATAATAGCCTCACATCAGGCTTTGTGCCCACTGAATGGCACACAGCAACAGTTATCCCACTCCACAAATGGGGTGCCGCCACTGATCCCGGGAACTATCGACCTATTAGCTTGATGAGCCTGGTCTGCAAGGCCATGGAACGTATCATCATGGAACGGATAAACAAAGACATTGGTAACCTCCAAACTCTGGATCCCACCCATTTTGGGTTTGTGAAAGGCAGATCATGCCTCCTGAACCTGATCAACGTCTTTGAGGCAGTCACCAAAGCTGTAGATAAGGGTAAGGTGGTTCACACAGCCTATCTTGACCTCACCAAGGCTTTCGACACCATCTCCCATTCTGACATTATAGCTAAAGTCACTAAACTAGGTATAATTCCCTACATCACAAGATGGGTTGCCAACTGGATCACTGTAAAAGTTGCAGACTCCAAATCTGACCTCAAAGTAGTGTCAAGTGGAGTACCGCAGGGTTCCATCCTGGGACCTCTCCTGTTTGGTATCTACTTCTCTGAAGTACAGGCTAACACAGAAGGCCTCTTGCTAACAAAGTTCACAGATGACTGCAAACTAGGAGCCATAGTCAAGTCCCCAAATGATGTGGACATCCTACAGAAGGGCCTCACTGAGACAGATGACTGGTGTCAGAGCCATGGCCTCAAGCTCAGTGCCAAAAGGTGCAGTGTCATCCCCTTTGGTAAAAACTCTGTATCCATGAACTACCACATAGGCAGCAATCGACTTAACACCGAATGTGTGATAAGAGACCTTGGGACCCAGGTGGACAGTATTCTCTCCTTTGATAGTCACATCGCCACAGTAGTCAGAAAGTCCTTCTACGTGGCACATCTCATCATAAAAGGGTTCTCATCCAGGAAAAAAGAGGCCATTGTTCCCCTCTATTCGACACTCATTAGACCCATTATAGAGTACAACGCTCCTTTTGGAATGTACCTCACAAGACATCTGCAGCAGCTGGAAAGGCCACAGAAGTACCTCACAAAGAGGATTACTGGTGTCAAACAAATGCCCTGCACTGACTGCCTCAAAAACCTCCAGCTTTACTCCATAGCATATCACCTACTCTGAGGTGATCTCTGCCTAACATATAAAGCTATCTCAAACCCAGAGCTGTTGGACATGCTACACCTAAAGAAATCCCAGTTCCTCTGAGCTACACGCTCTAGGGACCTAAACCTTGTCACCGCAATAAACAGGACATGCTGTAGGGATAGATTCCTGTCCCAGAGACTTCCCATACTCTGGAACAGGCTACCCATCTATGTCAAGCAAAGTTCTTCATTAGCACTCTACAAGAAAAATCTTGATGAGTCGATGGGAAATAGGAAATTCACCCTAGGCCAGGGAACCTTGTTGGCTAGGCTTACGTAGACCCTTGGGCCGATAGCCTAGTACCTACCTATGAACATATGTTAATGTATCTACGAAAGTTCCTCCTTCTCCTTTCATTGCTATTGTCCATAAGCACAACATTAACAATTGTGTAAGCTTTTTAAATACTTTTTTCCTCACATTGTTTTCCTAGACCCAGAGTACTGAGTGCCCACCCAGCTAAGCAGTAATGTTCTTGAGATGACTGCCCTTAGTATAAATTGTTTCTAGAAATTTCTGCTAGTCTCATCTCATCAGCTTTTATTAGTGTGCACTAGTAGATCAAACTGGGAAGCTCCTCCCCATAGACTGCTAAGCTACAGTTACCCTTTTTTTTATTTATTTTCCAGCTTAATGCACAGTGCATTATCTAGAAGGTTTAGACATTTCCTTTCCATAATTATTTTAAAGTCTGCTCTTCCTAGTGTTCTAGTCTACAGACCCTTCCTACAAATTCAGTTCACTAGCCATCATTAATACCATCCCTTCAACAGGCACTGCATATCATGAAGTCACAGTTTACCTCATCATCTGTTGCCACCCAGATAGCGATAGGGACATGCTCATGCTGACTGACAGTGGTTTCATTAGTCTAATAGACTATTCCATATGTGGAAGGTACAGGTATCTACTAAGCTTGGAGGCCATTTTCTCCTAAAAGACTCTAGATTATACCCAGCATGTCGTCAGTTCTCATACCCTCCTCACACAACCATGTCCACTATGTACTAGACAAATAATTTTTTTACAATAAGGTACTTAACCACAAAGGCCTCCTATATGAAGGTTGTGGTATACAAGACATTCAGTGTTACACTAACAGGCAAATAACACAAATACTACATAAAAGACAACTACAGAAAGAATGACTCAGATGGCAGGCTGAAGTCATTAAGGCTGCAAGGATAAGATAGTACATTTAGTTAATCTTAGTCATAGGAGACTCCATATTCAGATATACAGATACACCACTCACCATGCTGACCAAAGACAGGATGACAATTAGCTGCCTCTCAGGTGCCAGGATCTGAGGTGTTACTAAGTCTCTCAAGTTCCTTCATCCTAAATACACACATGGCATAGTCATTGTGCATGTGAGCATTAGTGAATTGATACATACCTCCCTGAATCATATGAAGAGGGACATGATAGAGCTCTCAGAAAATGCTTCTTGAATTGATGTGAAACTAGTATTGAGCTGTATACTAACAGAGCCAAGAATGATACCACAGTCCCAACCAACATTTCATGGGGGTCAGATACTGGCTATTTGTAGGTGCCGTGATAGTATTTCTGACTCAGGTTGCATGGCTCAGAAAAAGGGAGAAAAGTTCAGTTTCATTTTTGGTTGACTTCTTTTTGTGTTTCTGTGATAATACAATCTCAGGGAAGAGTACAGTTAGAAATCAGGGGCATGTGGAGGCAGATTCCCACCTGTCAGCTGCAGTCTTTTTCAAGGGTGACACTTTTGTACTTTTCTATGACATTGTGGGTTATTTGTTTGTGTTTATCTTTCTATTTTTTTAAGATAATTCTCATATGAATTGTAGAATTTAAAAATATGAAGGCTCAGTTTGCCATGTTAAAAAGTTGGGATTCAACCAATCAAATAAAACACAAATTTAAAAGCATTTTTTTTTTTGCAGGAATCAAGCCCACCTCATACCGCCCTGCATGGAGCTAAGCTACCATACCCCCTAAAATTATATATACGGACATCATGATCACACAAACAGGAAGAAATTGGAATCACCCAAATTAAAAGAATCACTGTCCAGATACACTTAGATACCACACCAGATGTGATTTACTTTAGAAAACAGTGATCAGCTGAACTCATAAAATGGGGTCCTCCTGTAGTTGGGACTTGAGGAAGAGTACAGAAGCTGTATTAGATATTTTGGTTATGATGCTTTTTTTGTGCTCTTTGGCCCCACTTTGTGTCAATCATCAGCCCCCTCTATGGTCATTCGGTCCATTCTTTCCCCATTGCTGGGTGAGAAGCGGCTGGGGGGCCACATTCATTCTATCTTAAAGCTTTCTTCCTTTTTTTAACTTACAAACTCCATCTGGTGTGCGATGTAAAGAACACCAAAGGATGAAACTTGCTGAAAACTGTGACCACACCACAACACATATTCTGATGAAGTTCCAGGTCAGGAAGGAAAGTGCTTAATTTATTTTATATACATTTTTAATAAATGTCAGAAGTTTTTTTACATATTTGAGTGTTGTGGTCACAGTTCATGCTCTTCTGGTTTTTCAGCAAGTTTCATCCTTTAGCAGTTTCTAAGGTCTTGCAGGTGAACTTCATAGTGTTTTTAGGGTGTTTTTTTAATTTACCCCATCACTAATGAACTTACACAGTGAAGCATAGTGGAGTGGTATGCAATGTGATGAGAAGAGAGGGTGTCACCTCCTTTCTGCTAGGGAGTTACCTTAAGGCCTCCTTTCCCCCACCCTCCTGAAGTAGTTGCAGTGAAATTCCTAGTCTCCTTCAGGAAATTAGCACTGCCAGTTTGCCACCCCAAGTGCATGTAACCGCTACCTCCCTCTCTCCTGTGGGGTAATTTGGCCCACACCCCTTTACTCCTCCTCTCCATGCCTCACTCCTCCACTGCTGGTACTGCCAGTCTAACCTCCATCAGCTGGATTGCAGCCAGGAATCTGTGCCCTGAACCATGGAACCACGTTGTTATGATGTTTTACACCTTGATACACAGAGACATGGTATTTTATTGCAAATCTAATTAATATTGAAGCTCTAGCATGAGTAGGATGTTAAACAGATAATTAAAATTAAATTGATTTCGTGGCAGAACTGGAGTACTTTGGCTTTTTATTTTTCAGTGTGGATTTATAGAAATGTGTGGTAAATCTTTGATCTAGTGTTCCTCATGTGGTTTAGTAATCTTAAAAATACAGGATTATAAGTTCCAAATGCTGTGGGGCAACAAACAACTCTGTAGGACTCAACACTTGGTCTTTCAGCAAGCAAAAAAAAAGGTCATCTGAATGTCTGTGTTCACTGCTTCATGAGATGTCGTCAGTTCATTCTTAGGAAGCAATTATAATCATGTCTCAGCAAGGGATTATAAATTGTTTTAGAGTTCAGTTTATTCCAACACATGCGAGTAAATGAGAGGGATTGACTTTTCCTCATGCGTTATGATAGCTTGTATTTCATGAATTTTGATGTAAGAACAGAACAAACAAAAGCGCTCACTTATCATTTTATATTTAGTAGTAAGACAAAACAGATACAATTATTTACTTTTTAATCCTGTATCTTTAGATAGTAGATTCCTTGGCCAACTTGAAAAATAATCTTATGCACCTTAAACAGTGATGGTGTAGTACACCTGTATGCATTGTTTAATCTTAAATGAAAATTGTAGTCATCTGTGTTACCAAAATGATACCTTATTTTACAATAATATAATAAATTATTGTAAGAAATGACAGTACAAGTGCAACTACAAAAACTACAGCCATTTGAGTATTCAGCCCTGGTTGTGAGGTAAACATTTATTTCCCTCACTTTTAATGAGCCTCACCTCAGCTTACCTTTTAACATCCTTTGAACGCACAAAATATCTAAATACTTACCACCCTCCAACTCATTCTACCTTAATCATAGCTACTGCCCAAAACCACATTAATATCATTTCAGAAGCACATTATAATCTAGCAAAACACCATAGACTGCTTCACATCAAGTATTATTTCCCAAAGTCTAGGAAATTCCCAAACTTAATCTCTGACTTTCTACCCTATCTAATTAGACCCAAAACAAATCACTTGCAAGATGGTGATATACATCCAAATCCAGGCCCTTCTAGCTTACTTCAAGCTAATAATCTTAACCCCTCTCCACCCACAACACAAACTCCCACTACACTTACAAACTCTCTATACATTGCACAACTCAATATACGCAGCATAAACAACAAACTTGCACACCTCCATGCACTATTAGATGATCAATCTTTTGACCTACTATGTCTAACTGAAACATGGCTCAAACCCCATACTAAAGATATTGATATCACCCCACCAGGTTACAGTATTATAAGGCACAACCGCATAAAAAAGAAGGGAGGGGGAGTAGCTATTCTCTTCAAAAATAGCCTACAAGTTACTCCCATTGACTACAAAGCTCTTCCTGAGAACAAGGCTGAAATCCTTGTCTCTAAACTTCAACTAAACTCCAGTAAGTCCTTATATATCATCTGCATCTACTTACCTCCAGGCGATAACATCAGCTTACTCGAGGAAATCCTCAGCTCCCTATCCCCTTACTTCCCCCAAGAAACCATCATTATGGGCGACTTTAACATTGACTGGAAAAATATTAATACAGAACATCCCATCTTGCATATTGACCTGCACGAGTACTCTCAAATTATTTCCTCCCCAACCAGAATTAATAAATCCAGCAAAAAGGAAAGCATCCTAGACTGGATACTCATTAATAAACCTCAACGTGTATACAAAGTAGGGATTTTCCCTGACAATCTCAGTGACCATTCTTTAACCTACCTGATCAGGGAAAAAAATAATGTCCCCCACTCAATCACTTACAGAACAATTAGATACAATAGAGACTTTGACCCAGAATTATTCCAAAATGAACTCAAAGCCTGTAATTGGACCCCCTTAAAAAGTCTACCTCTCACTGAGGCAGTTAACTACTTTAACTCTAAATTTCTAGCAATCCTTGACCACCACACTCCAAAACGGAACATAGGAATTAGAGCCAAGCCTGCCCCTTGGCTGACCAAGGACACCAAACAAAGCATGCTACTCAGAAACAAAGCCTGGGCCAAGTAGAGAACTACTAAAGGTACTTCAGATAACCTCACTTATAAACAGCTGAGAAATAAAACAAAACTAGCTATTCTCTTAGACAAGAAACATTTCTACATGAACACTCAAACCAAACACCAAAATAACCCACAAAAATTTTGGGCAAGTATCAACAGACTACTTCACCCAGGCCAAACCCAAACTCCCAACCCTACAGGCAGTCAAAGAGAAAATCCTAGACAAGCAGCAAATGCCTTTAATACCTACTTCACAGAAGCTATACAAGCACTAGCTAACCAACTTTCTCCTGATATTACATTCCCTCCAAACATTAACAAGACCTTAGCCCCTACATTTCAGTTACAACCTGTCCCCACACAAGATATCTGTAGACTTATCCAAAAACTTAAACCTTGCACTCCATCAGCAGACCATTTACCAGCAGAATATTTGCAGAAAGCTGCCAAAGCTATAGCCTACCCAATTGCCATCCTTATTAACAGAACTTTTGCCGAGGGAGAAATCCCTACTATCTGGAAAATCTCACACATCATCCCACTTCATAAAGGAGGGAACTCAAATGACCACTCTAACTATCGTCCAATAGCTCTATTATTGCAACTACTTAACCATCTAACTCAAAACAATTTGCTAGCTGATTGCCAACATGGTTTCAGGCCTCACCACAGTACTACGACTGCCCTCCTGTCCTTCTGCAACTCTATTAACCAAAACAGGAGCAACAACATCCTCACATCAGCTCTCTTTATAGACCTGTCTAAAGCTTTTGATATGGTTAATCACCAGCTATTAATAAACATTCTTACACACCTCACATTCGATACTCGGGCTATAAACTGGTTCAGAGCCTATCTTACTAATAGACAGCAAGCAGTCCTATGGGATAATCAACTATCCTCCCTACTGCCTGTCACCCTAGGTGTCCCTCAGGGCTCTATTTTTGGTCCACTCCTCTTCTCAATTTTCATTAACGACTTACACTTAAGTATTCCACAAACTACATGTTTACAATATGCTGATGACTCGACAATTTTATGCTCAGCTAAGACCACATCTGAACTTTTACTAAAAACACAAGAAGCATTTAATAAAGTAGAGTCTTGGTTTCTTCAACGCTGTCTTCTACTTAACCACCAAAAAACGAAGCTCCTACTATTTTCACCAACCCAAAAGCACACCCTTAGTGATTTCACTGTCCTGTCAAAGAATGGTACTCACATACAACCTGACTTAACAACAAAACTATTAGGGGTTACTATTGACAACCACCTTACTTTCAATGAGCATATTAACAATACTGTAAATATAGTCAACAAAAAAATGGGTGCCCTCTACAGAATTAAGCCATTCCTCACTCCTTTAGCTAAAACAAGTATTGCCCACTCCCACCTTATCTCCTTACGTCTATATGCTTCTACTATCTATACTCACCTTTCAAAAAGTAATCTCTCTAAACTGGTTAAATCTTACAATAACATTGCTAGATTTGCCACTGGATGACCATTTAGAACACACCATTGCCAGAATCTGTCTCAACTAGGCTGGCTTGAATTTCAAAATCTACTTGGGTTTAACCAAATTACATTGGCCCACAAAATACTTTACCAGCCAAGGAAGACCCCAATTCTATCTACCCTTATTACTCCCTACCTGAATCTAAACTCCCTGCGCTCCTCAAATAAACTACTTATCTCCTCCAGCAAATCCAACAACAGAGCCGGCGATGCTCTCTTCTCTAATGTAGTTGGGAAAAAATGGAACCGTCTTCCTCCTGATCTCCCCCCTCTATTTCCTAACTAACTTCAAACCAAAACTTAAAATATACCTAAAAAACACTGGCTTTGCCCTAGTTGTAATCCTGACTAACTTCTGCCTTAGGCAATTATGTTAAACCCTCTTCCTTCTTTTATTTTTCACCATCAGACTTCTATGTCGGTGAAATCCTTAATAAATATAGTCCTTCGAATTTATTAGAAAATTAGATTTCTTAAAAGTCTATTTTTGCTGCTATTTTTTCCTCTCAATATATGAACAAGGTTCTTTTTTGTTTATAATATTATAACTCCTAGTTCATCTTTTTTTCTCTTTATCTTTTTTCTTCCTTTCTTCTTATCAAGGTTGGAATAATGTGCATAGATTCCTCATATTTTTGTCATTGTTATGCTTATATGTTTAAGTTAGTATTAACAAATTGTACAACTGGAGCTTATCTCCCAGGGCCTCTGCTGAAAATGGATATTCATCCAGTTGGACTAGCCCGGTTAACAAATGTAAAATAAATAAAATAAATAATAATAAATAAATGTATATATTTACTTAGAAGTGTTGAATAAACATGAACTAAATATTCATAAGTGATATGGAATGTCACATCTCTACTGCAGGACAGCCTAGACTAACAATCTTAATATTATTTTGTTATTAACTCCTTGCACTTTCTAATACTGCCTATTATTAGCTGGTAAGTCACTTAGTTAAAGAAGCTAGACCCCCAGAAAAAAGGACCAGACTCAATAAGGAGGTATGGGTGTGAACTGGAAGTAAACACAAAGGCTTAGGCTTGAATGAGTTAAACATGTACTCCAGGAGATGACAGTGGATCCTAGCTCAATTTTCCCAGAGATTAAGTAGCTTGCTTACAGTTACATAGTAGGAACATAGAGGTTGAGAGTGTCGAACTCTGGACTAAAGAATCAGTTTGGTAACAGCTCATATCCTTAGCACTTAATCCTCTGTGCTAACTGCCAGACTTAATTTAAGAAGTACAATGCTTATTAGTTATGGTATATCTGTGAATTTGTCTGCATGGCTTTGCTAAGATTGCCAAAGACCCTAGTACATTTGCAGGGATGGTGAAGGATGTTACTAGATCAGAGTAAAAGTAAATGTGGGACAGTGAAGGACAGTGGGCACAATACAACTGAGATGCCAATGGTAGGGGTTAGTGCTAGTCATTGCTACTGTAGGGGAGAATGGAGCAGACTACTGTAAGGGTTCTGCAGCATGAGGTTATGTTTTCCAAGACACCCTCTAGAAGTGGAGATTAGACTCATATACCTTTTACAATGTGTAAAAAGATATGCTATAATGCTAGTATTATTTCTACTCTAGATATTCACAGATATATTGACCACAAACACAAATATGCAAAGACAAGCATGCACACACATGTGCGTGCACAGATATACTTACTTACACAAACCACAGACAAGCATGTACACTCACTTGCTCATGCACAGATACACACACTAGTGTCACGGTAGATTTCTGGTCACATATTACTGTCGTATTTCCAGTCTTGAGTGAAGGTATCACATACTGTTTCAGATATTTCAAACTTTATCATCTTGCTAGATAACTGTATCACTTGGTATTCCCTCATCCATCCATTCTTGATTGCTAGTATCTTTTCCTGTCCCCAGTTGCTGGAGCCAGAATTAGAACGCTTGCCATATTGTGATTGGGTAAGAATAGAACATCACATTAGGGATCTATTTGTTTTAACAGACTGAGCAATGACAGTAACTTATGAATGCGGCTGCCACAATAAAAATGTAATTCACTAAAAGTAACACATGCAATCAGTAAGATTCATTGTTTTGCCTTACTTCTGTAGGGTGTATCTTACATTGTAAAAGCACATGTAAATTCAGTTAGGAATCATATTATGCAAATGCACAATGACCTACAATAGCTGTTTGGGAAGTCATTTGCATTTCATCCCAGTAGCATACCTAATACCTGTATGAGAAACTTTTAAACTATATGATGGAAATGCATCCACTGATGTGTCACGATGGAAATGCCATTACAGATAAGACTCAGAACTAGATTATACTATAACAGAGTTTTATCACCGAAAAGACAATGCAAACCTCAGCGTATTTCTTGTTTTCTATAATAAAGGAAAACAATGAGTCACAAAGCACCACCAGCAGTGATTGTGTGCATGCATTCTATGATAATTAAGATAAAAAGAAGTGTTAGCAAGGCACTACATTTTTTTTACTCAATTTTCATTTCATTAGACACTACAAAAGAATTCAATAAAAATGCTTTGAAAAAATGGTGTACTGGCATACATCAGAACAGAAATAGATGCACCCAAAAAAAATTTCTGTTTATGCAAAGGCAGAAATACAGCAAGTTAACAGTTCATTAATTCTGCTATAGTAGAGGTGCACTTTTATTTACATCTTTATTATTTGTTTTCTTGTATTTTAAGCATGACACAGGCCTGCTTCAGAACAGATCTGTTTCAACAATAACCCATTTCACAGTTGAAGCAAAAACAAATATTATACAATGACTGTCCATTAGTATTAAAAATCGTGCACTCTGATTGGTCAGCCCAACCAGCGTGCCAGTTGTAAATTAAATATATGTCAACAGAAAAAGTCCGGTTGCCTAGACTTTACTCTATTAATATATAGTACAATTTTTCAGTTTTCTTAAGCTAAAATGATAAAAAAATCCCCACTAGAAACAGAAGCCCTGTCCTCTTATCTTTTGTATGTAATTCTAAACCTGGCAACAGTTCACCTACAGAAACACCAGGGTCTCTATACTCAAGCAGTTGATCAGGAAGGAGAACACTTCTAACACATTTTTTTAAATTCAGAATACATGACTTCCTCTCAGCCAGCATGCATATAAAGAAGACAACGAAAGGTAAGCAATTTTCAATCCGGACAGTTTACAGGTACAAGAGGAGTGGACAGAAATACAAGGAAAATCAGTTATGTTTTTTAGTTTTGCATAGTATGCCTGATTTTCATTGTATTTCTGCTCCTTCTCTCTCATACCTATAAGCTATCTGGATTGAAAACTTTTTTTCTTAAAAAAAAAAGTTAAAGAAGCAGTGAAGATGTACTGTATAAGCATGGGAACATAAGTCCCATATGCATGCACAGTACAGCAGGAAAGTTCCAGGATACCGAGAGAAAAAATGTGGGAGAGCAGCATTATACAAGGACATTATTTTAAAAAAGTAACTCTTCAGGATTCAATAAAATCTGTGTAGGCTTTGTGTGGAGCCGGCATGGAATGTACCCATGTACACGGCCATGGTTCCCCCTCGGCAGCACACCCTGCATATTAATCATGGCGCACTGCAAAGGGAGAGCATAGTAACAGGGATATTGAATCCGTGTAGGTAGAAATGTAAAGGCTATTCCATGGCTGTGGATGCGTGGTAAGATGTTATGTACAGGTTGAGGCTCCCTGGAATGTTCCCTGCTACTGCTGACATGTGCTGTAAATTAATAGTTTGTGTTCTATATGTCTCATTTTTGTGGATTGTTTTATTGTCAGTTTGTGAGGTGCCTCATGGCATGGAGCGTAGCAATGACAAGCTGTGTTTACACATAGACAGCTGACACCTGCTAGACATCTAAAATTAGAAACCAGATGTAATTAATTATCACATCTGTTTTTTTCTTAATATCCATTTGCACAGCTTGCAGTACAGCAATGCCAAGCTGTGCTTACACATAGACAGCTGACACCTGCCAGATATCTAAAAATAGAAACCGGATGTAATTTATTTATTTCTGGCTATGTTTAAGCCCATTTGCATGGTGCTGCACTTAGTAGTATATGTGAAGGTATACTAGTTTATATACTATCCAAGTAGCTAAATGGGTAGAGTGATGGCCTAAAGCTTCATAGGTCCCTAGCAGGTATACCATTTGTTTAATGTAAACTTTTGTTTAATTTAAAAACATAACTTTTACATTTGGAAGAGCTGCACAGTGCTAAGCACTGCTTAAACATGATTAACAGCTACTAATATTTGTGCATTGCTAAGCTTTGCTGAAACTACTGTTGTGAGAGTTTTCATGATGCTCAACTCTACTGAGCAGGTTTGCGCAATGCTAAGCAATGCTGTACTTTTTTGAATGTTGCTGAATGACGTGTAAAGGTGGAAAAAATGCCTTTATTAAGGGCAATAGGCAGGAATTCTGCAACAGTGGTTGGAGTCTTTCTGTCAGTATGCCTGGCAGTGATGGTAAGGGTGCTCACTTTCGGGCACAGAGATGGAGTGTGCAGGAGTCCAGAGTTTTTGTTGGGCTCCTGATACGCAATTCTGAACCTAGGCTGCTGCAGGGTGATTGCCAGGACTCAGAATGTAAGGCTGACGCCTGGGATCAGTTGGCCAGGGAACTTACAATTGCTGCTGGTATCCCCAGCACTAGTGAGCAGTGTTGTCACCACTATGATGACCTGAAGCATAGAAAAAGGGGAAATTTGGACACCTGGGTCCAAGAGGCCAGGGGTGGGCATGCCCTAGACATATGTAAGCATTTCTTCTACTATTTTATAAAATACAAGCTGAATCTGTGCAAATATGGTATGCATAATGGTGTGCTTCTCTCGCAACAGCTGTAGCTGAGAGGGCTCACAACATGCAGTCACATGCCGGGTGCCTGACCTGGTTGCGCTGTGAGTGTAATAAGTACAGATATATTATGATAACTGTAGCACAATAAACAGTAAACAGTAAAAACTATACTGCAAAAAAGAATAAACAAAAACTGTAGTGCAATAAAGAATAAACAAGAATAAACAATATAAACTGTAGTGAAATTAATGGACAATTAGAACTGTAGTGTAATAAATGAACAATAAAAACTGTAGTGCAATAAACAAAAAACAATACCAATAACAGTAAGCAAGAAGGTGTATAGCAGGATTGTGGTCTCATAACACAATTTCAGTAGAGCTGTATGCATTGCATGTCTATGGTAAGGTTGCTCCAGTCAAATGTGAAACTGTAATAACTGTAGAATGCAAAAGTAATGGCCTGAGAAATGTGTTGCACAACTCAAAGTACAGTTCAAGGCTGTCTCCAGGCAAATGTCAGTCACATAATCCTCTTTTCCTCCCACTCCAGGAACAAAAGGTAGATGGTTGAGGTAGCCCAAATTATGGGCAGATATTGTGTGCAGATTTCATAGATAATTAACACAATACCAATAAAGTGTTAAGCAGGATTGTGGTTTCCTAACTAAATATGTCTTAATATTTGTGGTAGGCCTGTGTTCATTTTATATCTGTTCTAATGTCACTGTAGTTAACTGTAAAACTGTAATAGCTGTAGAATGCAAAAGGGATGTGTTAAGCAAGAATGTGGTTTCCTAACTAAATCTGTCTTAGTATTTGCAGTAGGGCTGTATTCATTGCATGTCTGTGCTAAGGTTCTACAGGCAATTGTTATATTATTTGCAGAGGTCCCCTGCAGTCAGAGCTTTTGGGTTCTACTCCCATGCCTGTCAACTAAGGCATGACAACTCTATAGTCTACTTAATGTACACAAACATGCCTCTCAACTGTCATGATTTTTCATAATGTAATTACAACTGCCTAATCTATCTGGTCCATGATTACCAGAAAAATGATTACCTGGACTGCAATGTATTTTCAAATCCATTTATAGAGCGCCTTTGTAGTCATGTACGTGCACATTTTGTGAAACAGTTCATGTAGTTGTGTATGTGCATTTACCTTAATATGTCTTTGGATTAATCAATATTATATTCCATTCTGTTAATACTAACATTAGTTTGGTTTTTACTAACCTTAACTTATTGTTATAACTACTTTACTGCAGTGCATTAAGGTCACCCGGTTCCTTGTGATCTACATACTTTGCCTCCTCCGGCTTTGTCACCAGGTCCCAGTACATCCGGAACCCAACTTGGTGGTGCCCTCTCCGCTGCCCCTGCACTACCTGTTGCATTGGGTAATACCACCCCATGGGATGGGGATGGGCCCCTCTCTGGGAGTGGTGGTGGAGGGGGAGTTGTCACCCATGTTTTTCTACCTGCTTGCAACTCATTTCACCACTTACCTATCTCCCTATTTTTCTTTTCTTTATACAATTTTTGCACAATGCTGCTAGACACCATGATTTATGCAGCCTTGCTTAGCTCAGCTAAATGAAGCTATATTGATATATGTGTTTTAAATGATAATGAACACATACAAAATAAACACCTCTCCCCTATTTTGAGCCCAAGACCATTGCACCTGCAGACCACTGCATGAACCTGCCATGCCACACAGCTGTTAATTAAAACAGATGGTTTAAGCAAAATATAATAATTGCAAGTTACAGTCATTAAACATGTTTAAGTGGAGCTGTGCATCGCATCTCACCTCATCATGCAAACTTGTTTAAAGTGTAATGTTAAAACTGGGAGTGTACCTTGGAGTCTGGTGCAAGAGTACAACTCTAGAAAACCAAACACAGAATAATGGATGTAAGTGAGGTCTGTAATAGCATGTAAATGTGTCTTTTATCAGCAACATTTAGAAATATACTTGCTAATGCATTAATGGGAAAATACATGTTCAACTGGAACTCTGGTGCAGAAATACATCCATATAAAGCCATGCACATAATAATGGATGTAAAATAAGTATGTTACAGCCTGTATGTGTGTACTTATATCTTGTAAATACATCTGCTATACTGTGACTTAGTAGCTCAGTCGGTTAAATGCCTTACAAACAGTGCATTTTGCCACACACAGTCCTAGGTTCAGATCCAGTGGAGTGTAGCATTTAAATTACATTATTGTGAAGCCAGCAACTAATGACTGAATCATGCACTCTTTATCCACACAATGCATTTCAAATGAAATGTCTGCTTTTTCACTGATGGAAGTCACAAGCCTGCAGACAGGAACACACTTCACATATCCCTGTAGCAAAACAATAAGTGCATAAAGTGTCAAGTCATGCATTAATATGCATTCACAGAGGATTTTAACTCAGGTAATGCAAATGAGGCTCAGTAATATCACAGTTCACCACAAAATCATTTCATACTCACAGTGCATCTAATGTCCAGCACAACATATTAGAAAGGGCTTCTAATCTACATGAAGGTGTTACATCTTGCACAGTAGTTGCATGTCATTGGCTGATAGTGCAAATCAGTTGTATTGGGTGCAGTTAGCATTTCAGAACTACAGACTGGTTAAGAGGCAATCACCTGCTAATGAGAAGCATGTTAAAAAGGCAAACAGCTGGCTATGGGGAACCAGTCTGTATGAGACTTTCTTCACACATAACATGCGTTTGCAAAAACTTAAATATCACCACATATCAGCAGAGAAGTTTTGCATTCCATCAGGTATGTAACCTTTTTGTTTACAACAGGGTGCAAATGTGAGAATATACTTATGGGGAATAGGGATTACAGCATTAAGCCTTTCCTAGAACAGTGATAATGACATGTCATTGATCTCCAGATTTGTTACACCTACAAAGGACATGCAACACATCAACTGTAGAATTTTTTTTGTCAATATGGCACACTGGTCTCGTGGGACTGTCCCTTTATGGTGGTTGTAATAGCACACTGGTATTTGTTTGGCACTGTTGTTTTGACATATTATCAGGGGGGTTGCTTCTAGGGGATACACTACAATAGATTCCAGTGTTGGGTGTATGATTATACAGCAGTATCTGTCATGGCACACACGGGAATTGCTATCACTAATGTCTTAGTTGTATCCATACACTTAGTGTATTTACACACTGTGGAATATGACATCTGTGACTAAGCAGTGGATACTTCCAGCCAGTCTGTTCTTGCTGTATCTCTACATAGTGCATTTCCACGTATGTGATCCTGACATGTGTTCCCATTTTGTTGTCTTTCAGGAAACATGTATCCAAGATGATGATCACCTTTCACAGATGCATAAAATGATATTATACTGGAAGGCCTCCGGCAACACCATGAGCTCCTACTTTCCAGAGGAAGGCAAACAGGGAACAGTGGGTGGCATTGTGTGCTGACCTTTTCCATTACGTGAATGCCACAGGTCATCAGAGCAGGACATATGACCAGGTTCAACACTGCACAATGGACATGATCATTGCTGCACACAGAAGAGCAGCAGATATAGCCAGGGATCGAGGCATCACCAGTGGAGGGCCTGCAGTGGAACAACCACTTTCAGCTACTGAGGAATTCCTGGTGAATCTAGGCACACAGGACAGTTCCCAGGCATCCATCGCACCATACATCATGGATGTGGGTGCTGCAGTTTTCACGGCAGAGGAGTATGCAGGTATTCTTAATTTGATCAGCATTGCAATACTGTAGCATTCAGTGTGTCAAGGTGTACATACCTTTACATGCATGTCAGTTCTTTGTTCTTTGGGGGGGGTTACCTGGAGTTTGACCTCATGCTCAGATGTTGACCAGTATAACAATTAACACAGTAGCTACTGCAAATGTGAGATATATGGATGTATTACCTTGTTGTGGTACAATATGTGGTGGTATTGACATTACCTTTCCCTCAATGTTTCACAGGTCCATCAGGTATTGGACAAGGCCGTGGTCCTGCTCCTGGTAAGCACAACACTGTCTCGTTATAGATGTAGGTTTACAGCAATGTAATCCCTAAAGTGTCATCACAGGCCTGCTGCCTGGATTACTGTACTGTCTGCATGACTGCCAACTGCACAGATATTTTCTGACTATACATATGTTAGACTCATACCTGCCTTGTAGGTGTAACCACACTGATAGATGTGACAGTATTGTCAGGACATTCCAGATTTTCATATATGTCAACTGTGCAGAGTCTTCATAAATGCCAACAGTATACCTCATTGTTGCTGATTAGATTGCTGTGTAAAGAGCTTTTATTTACAAGTAACTATAGCTGTTTATGGGAAGAATAATGTCCTCTTGTCCTACTATATAAGGTTGGGTTTTCAGCAAGTCTGTAATAGTGACAATAGTGTATAGAACTTTACATATATTGCAACACAGTACTGCAAAGCATAATAGTGCAGGTATTAATGTACTGCTTTTTACTTTGTTATCACAGGTGACCGGGGGGGGTTGGTCTCTGTCCCCTACACAACCTGATGTCAGTGTCTTTTCAGACTCTGATGATGATGGTGGCCAGAGTGAGGCACAGGTGGGGGTTTCAGGGCCTGAATCTGTCCCAGAGGTTGAGATCCCTCTTCTGCCATCATTGTCACCACACACAGTCAGAATACCCACACATACCAAGTCCCTGGAGGCCACAGATATTGGACAGTCAGAGGGTAGGGATATTGAACAGGAAAGTGTAGCAACTATAGCTCCAGTGAGTGTAGACACTGGGCATAGCCAAGCCCTGGCATAGTTCCACACAGGCGGATTGATAGGGGTGATTGTAGGAGGCCTGCTGTCTGTCTTCAACTGTTGAAGGTGTCACATCTCGGGTCACTTGGCACATGTTTCAGGCCATCTTGGAGGCACAGGCATGTTCTGAAAGGAATTCCAGATGTGTGCTTAGGGTGATGGATGCAGCACAGTTTGACATCTGTGACTGCCTCCACCAAATTGCTGATGACCTGGATCAGTTCACTGATGCAGTAGAAAGAAGGTGGGCTGATACAGATCGCACACTATCTGTCTTGGAATGCACAATGTCTGTACTGGAACGTGTAGTTGGAGTTGAGTGTCGGACTCATGGACGTAGGTCAGCAACCTCATCTGCTGAGAGTCCATGTGGCTGTGCACAGTCACACTGCTGTAGTGGCAGTACATCCAGGGCTACAGAGGAGAGTGTGCTGTCCACACCAAGACATGGAAGGCCATGGCCTCATGGTCCTGGGTGTTCCCATGGAGGACACGGTCCCTGCAGATAGCAGCCATTGTCAGATACTAGAACCACTTCTGACCTTGGGGGTGGAGGTGCTAGTGCAACTCCTGGCAGAGACAGTTCCCTTTTTTGTGGCCAGAGACGGTGAACTGTCAGCTGTACCATGCATGGTTCAAAGCTGTCCAACATACACACATGTAGGGCTAGCACTGAGCTTGACTGTGTACATGCACACATGCACACACCACTGTCAAATGCAGGTGACCTACAGACATAAATGGTACATTTCCATGGTCCATCTTTCCTGCTTCCCTTCCCTACTCACACACATGCTGTCAACCTTTTGGGTCATCCTAGGCCTCCTGCACCCCAATGCAACACCTTGTGCAAGTGATGATACATGTGCCACATCCCTGTCATCCTAGTCATTGATGCAGGGAAATGAAGCTATGTGTCTGATGCACAGGGTGACTATATAAATTAACATGCACTTGAGTAATGCAGTGTTGTTTTGCCATGCCAGTTGTACTGGTTATTAACAGATACTGTATGCTGACATTTGTATTGAGTAAGCCACATCATTTTGCTTACCTTATGTTGTATGATGTTGCAATGGCTGTATACTTACACAATGAAAGATGTGACATGGACCTGTTTCTGTTTCAGGATTCTGTTGGGGACACCTATGAGTACACAGCAGCAATAAAGCCATAGCTATCACTGCACAGGATGGAATGCCAGCTCAGAAGAAATATGCCTTCAGCAAGGTACAGCACTATAAGTGCATGGCTTTATCGGTTCATATGTGTATAACATGTTAACAAGGACAATGGCGCCATTCAACTACTCATGCATCCCTAATCTGTGAGAAGGTCTGATACCCTTGATAAATATCACCAGGGATTTGGGAGCTGACACATCTACAAGCTATGGTGATGGAGATGACCCATCTACAAATTTCCTGTGTCCATTACAGACATTTGTCATACACCAGTTATGATTGTCTTGTTCTGCATCCCATTGTGTAACTTGAACATGATGTGTGTCATAGCAGATGTATGCTTCACATGCAGGGGGGCCTGTTACATATAGGGTGTACTGTCTGTGTTACATACCTGTCTGTCCAGCATGTATTATTTATACTACAGTGATGATATAAGTATGTAGAACAGGTAAGACATGTGTTAATTCTGGCATGGATACTCAGGAGGTACACAGTGGGATCTGACACCTCCCTACATGGCAGCCATACACATCCCCTCCAAAGCATTTAGGAGACAGACTACACATGCACGGTCTTGACACAGACTCCATAGGACATGTTATCTACAATGCGTATTGGTTTACCATGGAACCGGTGGGGCTGCTACAGTTGTAAGATATGTCTGTGTAGTGACATAGCAAGGGTGCTATTACACCCAATGATAGGAGTGATGAGTGCCACATTCAGTATAACAATGACTGTCTGGTATTTACATCCTTTCTGTATAGGTTGTACTAAATTGATTGCATCCTCACATCTTACCTACCAGTGAAAGTCAAAGGCTATATTACTGTCTGTCTGGTGTGTGGACACTACTATATTTTCCAGGGTGGATGACTTCCCAAAGGATTGTATTGTGCAGTTGTTGGCATTTAGTATTTGTCAGTGGCTCAGACAACAACTGAATGTGTATCTCTGGCCATCCTAGATAACTGTTGGTTCTGTGTGGGATTCAGTGACAGCTACTAATATGCAATCACCTGCTAATATAGTCAGTCAGTCTGACAGTGGCCGTGATGGAAAGAAGGGAATGGCTAGAAGGGGTATGCCATTAATAATGTCTGGGGAATCCACTGGTGACTGGCATCATTGTAGCATAGGTTTCCCATTGCTATCTACCCAGAGTATGACTGTCAGACACTTGCCTATCCACCAGCTGGCATAACACACTGTACATAACCTACACAGTTTCTAGCAAGGTCTGCTGGCCTAATATTGTCAAACACCTTATCAGGCCATGGTAGGTAAAAGGAGTCAAATTCCCGTCATCCACTGCATAGTGTAGCACTCAGTGGGGTCTACTGGTTAGAGCTGGTAGGCATGATCTGGTCTTGAGCAAAACAAACTGTGTTTGTTCCAGTGTCAGTA
The DNA here is from genome assembly GCF_019279795.1 of Protopterus annectens. Taxonomy (NCBI): domain Eukaryota; kingdom Metazoa; phylum Chordata; order Ceratodontiformes; family Protopteridae; genus Protopterus; species Protopterus annectens. The sequence goes on along the minus strand of NC_056730.1, from coordinate 127,244,919 downwards.
GGTGTACACCAGTGTTACTGCTCGTATCCATGCTAACTCCTTTCATGGAGTTTCATGTCACATGACTCAGAGATACGGAGACACTGCTTTGTACTACATACTAGTTGTCCTTTGTGCAATTAAGTATTTCAGATGCTTCCAACATGTGCCAAGAAGAGAGTCATCCAAGGTGTCTGTATAGAGCACAGACAAACAAGTTAGAGAAGTGTAATATGTATACCTTGTGAAGGTAAGGTGGGGGTTTTACTCAGGTATTCTTCAGTTGGACACTACCCAAGCAGTGCACTGGAAGGACACAATTACCTTCTGAAGACTGTATTAAGCATGGGAGTCCATGGAATTGCCAGTACCAGGCAACTATTAATGCTGGTCTCACGACACCACTCTTACATAGGATACTATGCTCCGATACATTTTCTGTCATCACAAGCAAAATGTTACTATGAAGCCTATGATGAGAAAAAGGACAAAGCCAGTTTGTTCATCCACATAGCTGTCCCACATCATGAAAGGCTCACCTGCCTTCACATACCCTTCTCCAGGTAGATGTCTTGATTAGCTACCTGGGCACTCAATTGGCTTTTGCATGTATTATGCCTTCTGTTCCAGGGTTGGTGGAATGTCACTAGGGAATTGACAAGATGGTGATTTGGTGCACTGCTGTAGCACCACAATATAATGTGCAATGTCCAGTGACATAGATGTCAAGTCTTGTTGAAACAATCATTACAATGGCGGTGAACCATTATAGGTGAAAATTTCACAGCTAGTCATGCATCCTGCCCTTCAACAGATTAATGGTGGATATCTGCTTGACATGGCTGTGAAGCCTACTGCAGCAGACTGGCCACATTTGACCAGTGTGTGTGTGTGTTCACCTGCCACATGTCCTAGGCATGTCATACTGTGCAGTTGTATACCTGAAACAAATGTCTGCGTTCCCACATCATGTCACACAACAACCAGTGTGCTGTCTGGTTGATTGACAGGCATCGTATGCTGGCAAGGCCAACATAATGTCAGCAAAGTTGTACAAGTTCTCCATGCATGCATGGTCATCCACATCTTCACTGTAAGGTGTGCCTACAAACATTGTATATCAGACTGTCAACCCCAAGAGTGTGGCAGCATGACCCTAAATTTGCAGAACCTGCTGATGAGATGTTGGGAGTGTCCACACCCCTCTACTCCTAAGACACACAAACACAACTTGTGACAGATGTGACTGCATTTCCAACCTTGCTGCCATGGTATCTCCAACAGCAGTCATTACATATGGCAATGAGCATTATGCCAACATGCACAGCTCACATCCTGCACCACCTACACCCACATCACACACACCTGCATGCTTGCAGCTCCTTACCAGACACATTGCCAAACAACAGACACCTCAGAAAATCCTGCCTCTCTGAGAGCACAGTACACATAATACTGCATGCACCACTCTCTTACCAGTCAAACAGCTGAGGCAAAACACAAAATCACACCTCTTAGTCATAGGTGATTACATTGTGAGATACATTGATGTCTGTGTCAAATGGCTACATATGGGAAAGATCACAGATAGCTGTCTTTAGGTTGACACAATAGGCCTTACCACACATTGCCACAAATCAAGGAATATCAGCTAACATAATATGTTGACATCATAGTTCCTGCAGGTGTGTACGATGAGGAACCTATGTCACCGGACTGTATGCAGACACATGAATAAGCTTAGCCACTCTGCACTTCTCGCGGGTATGTGCATAGGTTTCAGCTGCAGTTGACCCTCACCTAGGATGATGATGGCTCCATGCACATGGAAATTGATGGAAATCAATAACTGCCTTAGCATGTGGTGTCACTGTAAGGGGATCTACTACTTGTCTGCCTAGGATGCCAAGCTCAACAGATATCAATGCTTCATCAGTTATGGTCTTCATCTCTCACCCTTGATTTTTGGAGTGCTGGCCAAGTCTGCTGACACCTCTGCAATGCATCTTAGATGCACTGTTGAGGATGAAGTTGGCAATAAGAACAGCATCTTTATAGAACATCATGGTTATGCTGCTACATGCTGGGTATAGCAACACTGATCCCCACTCTGTGGAAGGTGTCCCCACCCTGGAATATGCAGACATGTGTGCAGTCAAGGATATCTGCTTCAATTCTGTGGACTGCACTACAGCCATACCAGACTACACTTCCATCCACATCCTCAGACCTCAAAATGATAGTGTGCAAGGTAATGCTGGTGGTGCAGACATACTCATTAAGAATAGATACACATCTAGATTTTGTGAAACACTGTGATTTCCCAGAGACACTGCATGTGCCATTCACTACTGGAAGGGCATATAATCAAGCAATAGCCAGCTGTAAGAGCAGCTCCATGAATCCAGACACCCAATGTGCATATTTGCATGTACGTGTGTCTATCAAGATATATCATTATACCATGGTTTGGGGTGGCATTAAGTGACTACCAACTGTTGCTTTGTCATGCTGTAGCTCACTTGCCCAAAGGTTAGTCCATGTTCTTAACTACAATGCCTTGGAGCAGTGCCATGACATCCCCACAGGGGGAACCAATGTACTGCAGCATGCGCTTACCAATATAGGTGACCACTGCAGCCCACCAATGTGAGGTCCTCTCTGGTGGGATCTGACCACAGATCAGTCTCATTAAATCTACCAGTAGTACTCCCCTGCAGACAATACAGACATATATTTCAGTAAAGCCATATATTACCTCCTGTGGGATGGTTTACATAGCTTCACTGCACCTCCCCCCTCAGATGGGACAGACAAGCATGCAGAGCTGTACACCCCTGCATTATGCCAGCATCATTACAACTGCATGAACGTGGCTGTACCTGACAGTAGGAACACAGGCCCCTTATGGCACAGCAAACCTGCCTGATAGACAACTGCCATTATCAAGTTATACAATAAGAGGTGGACATTACTTTGTGACAGCTTAGATGAGGGTGCCCCCCCCCCCAAAATGGTGATACAACCTCCTCAGCTAAAACAAGCACATAGTGTTGTGACATTTTGTAGACACGGTAAGTGACAACATTAGCCACCCACACAAAGCAGAACCACAATGCACAGTATAGTTACATGTGTAACCTTAAAGGACACCCCCAGATTGTCAGTAAACTCACACATAATGATGCCACATATAATGGGTCTGTACTCATAGCTAACCTGTAGTCCCACAGGTTCTGCATCAACTTCACTCCCCTGTCCTCACCACATGTGACACATGATATTCCTACAACCTGTCCCATAACTTCTTTATCTACATAGCAGGTCATAAATGGCCTCTCTATGGAGGATGCACAGCATCTATTGGACATGCTAACATCCCAGCTGCATCCTACATGGGATCTGTTAAGGATTACTAATACCATTGGAGACACCTTGCAATCATACTGAAACCACTGGCTGCACCCCAGCTGATGGGACAATGGCAGCTGTTATACTGTTGCACAGAGGTGGTGCATGCACTAACCACCAGAACTATAGACCTCTTTGCCTGAGTATCCATATCTGTTTGCCTCTAGGGGCAATCATCATGGAGCTCATCAGCACACATATATGTGATCTACACACAGTTGACTGTACACAGTTTGGATGTCTGACAGGGGCTCATGACTGTTAAACGTGGTGGGCATTTCCGAGGCAGTCACCAAGGACCTGGCTGAGGGGACATCAGGGCATACAACCCCCTGGACTGAGCCAATCCCATCTGACTACATCTCCCACTCAGCATTATTTATAAAGTGCCAACTTAGGCATCCATGGTACTATCATTGTAAGGGTCACTAAGTGGCTCATTGATGGCACACATACTCATCATATGGACATCCAAATCCAATAGCTGATCTGTAAGCAGCAGTGTTCAGCAGAGCTCTGTCCTGGGTCCTCTACTGCTTGGAATCCATTTAGCCATGATACAAGTGAATACTGAATATCTGTGGCTAACAATGGTGGCTGATGCCTGCAGATTGTCAGCACTCATAGTCTGTGAGTTATATATATATATATATATATATATATATATATATATATTTTATTTTTACATTTGTTGACCGGGATAGTCCGACTGCATGCATGGCCATTTTCAGCGGAGGCCCGGGGAGAAAAACTCCAAGGGTAAGCAGATACAGCATTACATAATACCAGCATTACATATTACAAACAGACTATTTACAGAGATTACATAAGTAATCAAGTTAAACAAGTTCCACAGGTTACAGTTAATCCTGAGCACAAGTCAGGATTAAATTAAATTACACAGTAAACTGGTTAACATATTTTTACACATTCTAGAGAGAGTTAGCCAGGCCTGATACATTGACATAGCCAGTTAAGTGACAAATGTTGTTTGAGTCTAGTTTTAAATTGACCTAAGGTGGAAAGTAAGGTAATATCAGCTGGAAGAGAGTTCCAGGATCAACTTATAGAGTTTGCAAAAAAGAGAATCACTGGCCGTGTTATTAATTTTACTAGTCTGAATTAGTAGTTTGTTAGAGGATTAAAGCGGTCTAGGATTGTTATAGGGGGTGATAATATTTTTAAATGCAGGAGTATTGTCCGGATTATAGAGGATTTTATAGGCCATAATCAGTTGGTTATACTGGATTAGGCTGGGTAGGTCAAGCCACCCAAGCTGATTTAGATTGATGCAATGATGTATCCTAAAAGGCAGCCCAGTGGCAAACCTGGCAATGTGGTTGTAGCAAATTGAGAGTTTGTTAAGGACAGTCTTGTTTAAATTCGAGAGTAGAGGGGATGCATACAGAAGGGTTGAAAGAAGGTGAGAGCGAGCTATGGTAATTTTAGCTGGAGGGGTTAGGAAGGCTTTTATTCGGTGAAGTGACCCTAATTTTTTATTGATGGTTTTGATAGTTTGGTTAACGTGTAGGTCAAATTTTAAATTATTGTCTATGATGACACCTAATAGTTTTGTAGATGGGTCAGGGGAGATTATTGTGCCATCATTTGATTTTATGGTAAAGATGAAAGCGGTAGACCTACGTGTTGGTGAAAATAACAGCATTTTAGTTTTTTTGGGATTTAGGATCAGACAATGTTCAGAAAGCCAGTTTTCTATGGTATTAATGGTGGTCTGGGTAGCTGACCATAACTCTACTGGAGATGTGGCTGAGCAAATCAGAGTAGAGTCATCAGCATATTGGATACAGCTGACTTTTGGGATGACAGTATAAAGGTCGTTAATGAAGATGGAGAACAGCAAGGGCCCTAGTATAGAGCCTTGTGGTACTCCAAGGGTGTTAGGTAGAAGGTTAGAGAGTTTGTTCTGCCAGAGGACAGCCTGCTGTCGACCATTCAGGTAGGATTGAAACCATTGGAGGGCTCCAGTATCTAGACAGAATGTTTGCAGGGTTTGGATTAAAAGTTGGTGATCAACCATATCGAATGCCTTGGAAAGATCCAAAATGAGGGCTGAGGATATATAATTATTGTTGCGATTATGGTTTATGGTGTTAGTAAAGGCTAGGAGGGCTGAAGTAGTGCTGTGATGAGGACGGAAGCCATGCTGAGTGTCTGACATAAGGCGATTTTGAATTAGGTGGTGCATGAGTTGTCTATGAATACATTTTTCCATAATCTTTGCAAGTGGAGAGAGTATAGCTATTGGCCTATAATTGGAGAATCCAGTAGAGCTGCCTCCTTTGTGAAGTGGGATTACATAGGATATTTTCCAGATGGTGGAAATTTTAGCTTCTACTATTGTTCGATTGATTAGTATTGAGATGGGGTAAGCAATAGCATCAGCTGATTTTTGTAGGTACTCGGCAGGGAGTTGGTCAGCAGAAAGTGTAGTGAGTTTTAATTTTTTGATCAAGGTATGCATAAGTGAAGTGGTGACTGGTTAGAAGCTGAACGTGAGTAGGTTTCTAGGGGTGCTACTTTCAGGACCAGGGGAGCTAGGAGGTAGTTTGCTAGCTAGGGCTTGAATTGTCTCAGTAAAGAATTGGTTAAAACTATCAGAAACATCTTCAGGGGTTTTATCAATAGTAGTAGCAGGGATTAGGGTTGAAGTTTGTTCAGGATGTAGTAGATTATTTAAACCTGCCCAAAACTTCTGAGAGTTATTTTGATTTACTGTCTGTAAATTACAGTAGTATTGTTTTTTGTCTTGTAAAATTGATTTTTTGGTTTCGTTCCTGGATTGCCTGTATTTAATGTGATCTTGAGGGTCTTTAGAAGAATGCCATAAAGTCCATGCTTTGTTTCTAAGGGTAATTTTGAGTTTAGACGCTATAGAAAGCCATGGTACAGTTTTTGCCTTGGTTCTCTTTGAACGAACAAGTGCATGCAAATCAATGATCTCATGGAATTTGTTGTTAAAGTATGCTACTGCTTCCTCTAAGGGGAGGTGTTTTAGAATAGACCAATTATATGAGTTTAGTTCTTGTTGGAATTTGGCAGGGTCAAAGTTTTTATTGTTTCTAACTTTTATGAGTAAGGGCTGTTGGGAATTAATGGTTTTGTGTTTAATTACATATGTGAGAAGGTGATCGCTTAGGCCATTAAGGAGGGTACCAGGGGTGTACAGTTGGGGGTGACTGTTTATTAGTACCCAGTCAAGTATACTTTCTTTTTGGTTGGGTTTACCTATCCTGGTAGGGGTGGATATGATTTGTGTAAATTCATGCAGGTTAATATGGGTGGTTGGGGATTCTGAGGAACAGGTGCCCCAGTCTGTGTTAAAGTATCCAAGTAGTAGGGTTTCTTGGGGGTAGTGACATGATAGCCAGTGCAGGATATCTTCAAATGTAAATATATTGTTACCTGAGGGAATGTACATACAGATGATATTGATGCATTTATTTTTATTAAGTTGCAATTTGGTGGCAAGAATCTCTGGGTTATTAATCTGAGGAGGTTGTATTACATCTATGGTGACATTCAACTCAGATTTATAGAGTACAACTACCTCACCCCCCTTCCTTGAAGCACGATCCAGCCTGTGTATGTTGTACCCAGGTGGTAACACTTTATTGTCTTTAGTGTTAGGTTTTAACTAGGTTTCAGATAAACAGAGAATCTCAGGGGAGTGGACATCCAGAAGTGCATGCAATTCATGTACATTGTTATTAATGCTTCTAATATTGAGATGACAGACTAGGAGAGAGAGTTAGTTGGTCTATTAATTGTAGGTTTGTAGCTTAGATTGCAAGTAGAGGGGGTATGTGTATCTGAAGTGAGTGGGCCAGGGTTGTGATGAATATCACCACCAAGTATTAGGTTGAGTCTATACCTGGTGATGAACTTCAGGAATTTGTTTATTAGTTTGTGGTAGTGTTTGGATCTAGAGCTAATGTGCCTGGGGTTGAGATGTTGATAGACTGAACAAGATGTTGGATAGGATCTGGTACTGTAAGTATGGTTGAAGGTGGAAGGATTTACAGCTGGGGTGATAGTATGGCCTTTTGGGACCTGAAATCCTGTGAGAAACTGGTTTTCATACAAGGTAAGGAGGTATGGTGTGAACAAGAGGGGTAGTAAAGAGGAGTATATCATTATCTGTGATTCAGCTAGTGAGTTAAGGAACTGTTTTACCTGGTGATGCAACACCAGAAGATAGAGTGGTGAGGTCAGGGTACTGGAAGGTGGATGGGAGAATGCCTGATGAAAGCTAATAGGTGCTATTAAAATGTAGGTAGTAGAATGGGGGTGGGTGGAATTATCCCAGATGAAAGCAGATAGGATCTAGAAAGTGGGGGAGTGGCTATAGTACTATAAATTTAGAGGTACTGGGGGCGGGAGGGAATTGGGGGCAGGGAGGGGAGTGAAGAGAGCCCAAGCATAGCGAGGGCAAACGTAGCGGGGCTATTGCAGTTTACAAAGTTTCCTAAGGTGTCCTAAAGCTATAAGGTATATCAATATCCTACAATAGGGTATTAATGAACAAATGCCTGTTGACAAACTAATGGCCATAAACTCCATGCAAATATATGTGTAACATCATTTCCATCACTAACACCTATGTACCTGGTAAGTGGCACATCAGTCGCAGCATGTGATATACATACACAGGGGTGAAAGAACTGCTCACGCAGGTTTACACCTAATGTGCCTGAGATCACCATGTCTCCCCAGTGGTATGACAGTAATCATATGTCATAGATGAGGGCACAGTCACCCCTAATTGACATACCCATAGCCTCCATGTATTCTTCCCCCAACATGCCAATATCTGAGTGCAATGGCCATTTGATAATGTACCTTTCCAAGCAGTACTGGCAATTGCACACAACAGTATGGTCCATCACAAGGAAACTTCACATCTTCAGTATGTGTTCAATGGGGACATTTGAAATGAATGCCATTGTAGCCTGTGGCATATAGACTACTCAGGGGTGATCTCTGCCTTGCATATAGGGCAATGCGTGACCCTGCTTGATTGTACATGCTGCATATCTGTAGGTGGCATAGTAGATTAATTAATAATTCTAAAGACATTAACCTAGTATGTGACATTAGTAATACATGCTGGTGGGAGAGCTTTGTCTAGCAGACTTTAATACACCTTTGAAACAGAACCCTGCCTAATGGCAAACAGAGCACCTCAGTGCACCTCAGCACATGCCATCTGTTGGACTGTGGCAATATGTGCTGATCATCTAAATAAGGGTATAACGTTGTCTATGATTGTGAGTGCTGTATGGCCATTATTCTAGTGAAGTTCAAACATCCTATGGTTCTGTATGCTGATGTAAAATGCTCTCCAGGGATGGTCTGCACCTCTCCTCTCTAGGCTAAAACATTGTCTTTCCCATAGTGCCTTTTTTAGGCAATGCCAAACTGAAAGTACTTCTGACATAGGAAATCAAAACCAAGAAAATCTAAAGGTATTACTGCTCAATGCTAGGAGTCTAAACAAAAAAACTCTACTCCCTAGAAGCTCTCTTTACCCTAGGTAATGCTGATGTCTGTGCTGTCACTGAGACATGGTTTAAAGCCACGGAGAGCACACCAACAGTACAAGGTTATAATGCCTTCCACACATTTAGGCCAGCTACTTCACAGGCAGGGACTAAAGGTGGAGGTGTCTCTATTTACATAAAAAATAAATATACTTCAAGGCTTGTCAAACAGGACAATGCACTTAAGTTGTTCCATGTTCAAATCACCATACATAATCCAATACCACTTCCTTGCAAGCTATAGGTCCATCTCTATAACCAAGGAAACTTACTAGAAACACTAACCAGCTAATCCAATACCATATTTATGGGTGACTTTAATTACTCCACTATTAACTGTGAATTCTATACAACACCAAATGTACATGCACATGAGATTCATGGATTTTGTAAACACAAACTCCCTGGACCAGATAGTCAGTACACCAACCAGGGTTGCATCTGTATTGGATCTGGTCCTCACTAATATGGGAGACAGCTGCACACCCCCTAGTGTAATGCCATCCCTGGTAAGGTCAGATCACAAAATGGTCTCCTTTGAAGTAAAAATAAAACCTGGACCTCCAGCTAAACCTGGAATATTCAGGAACTATTATAAGGCTAACCTCATACTATTAAGTGAGAACCTGGCAAAATTTTAAGCCCCAATAAAACTTGAGAACACTTCTGCCTATGCAGAACTGTTCACAGAAACCATGCACAAGCATGTTAATAGCTGCATATAGGCAGCTGTATTCCCCGGAAAGAAGTACAGAATTAACTTAAAAAACAAGCCACCCTGGTGGAATCACAAAATCAATAGTCTATATAATAGGAGGATGAAAATCATGGCAAAAATTAGGCGGTGGAGGACCCAGCATGATAAAAACACTCTCATCAAACTAAACAAACAACTCAGAGGACAAATAAAATTTACCAAATCCAAATTTGAGGTAAGTTTGGCCTCTCAGGCCAAGGACAACCACAAAGCATTATTTAGCTATGTCCGCAACATCAAAGGCAATACACAATTTTGTGAGCACTCATTGTAAATGGAGCAACCTATACTGAGCCAGAAGATATAGCAAACAGCCCTGCTGATAAATTCAGCTCCAACTTTACCCCTCTCTCCCCCTCAACATTCCCTCAGGAAATATCATCAAATATAACTCCACCTACTATCACTAGGGAGCAGGTCCTTAATGCTCTCTCTAAGACTAAGAACCCTGCATCAATGGGGCCTGACAATATTCCAATATGCCTCCTAAATAGTATGAAACATGACCTATCAGGGCCTCTGGAATTACTATTTAACTGTAGCCTCCAAATAGGCTTAATGCTTCATGAATGGAGAAAGGCAACAGTCACCCCTCTGCACAAAGGTGGGCCATATACAGACCCTGGAAACGACAGACCCATAAGTCTCACTAGTCTTATATGTAAAGCCATGGAAAGAATTATCATGGAGATGATCAATAAAGATATTGTAAACCTCCAGACATTGGACCCAACCCAGTTTGGTTTCATCAAGGGCAGATCATGCCTTCTCAACCTGGTGGACTTCTTTGAGAAGGTCATCAAAGCAATAGATGAAGGCAGAATTGTTCACACTGCCTACCTTGACTTGGCCAAGGTATGTGATATAATACCCTACTTGGGCATTGTTGACAAACTCAAGAGGTTAGGTACACACCCGTATGTCACCCAGTGGATAGCCAACTGTCTCACAGACAGGACCCAGGAAGTTAGAATTGGGGAGTCCACCTCTACAAAGAGGCCAGTCTCAAGTGGAGTCCCTCAAGGTCAGTCCTTGGACTGCTCCTTTTTGGTATTTACATCTTAGAAGTCAAGGCCAATGTCAGTGGTCTCTGGCTGACTAAATTTGCAGATGATTTCAAATTAGGAGCTGTCATTGAATGTCACACTGACACAGATATTCTCCAGGAGGGACTGACACAGACAAACAACTGATGTCAGAGCCATGGACTAAAACTAAATGCCAAGAAATGCATAATAGTATCCTTTGAGAAGTCATCCTTCCCTGGTAACTATCATACTGACAACACACCCCTTAGAGTTGACCCAGTAGTCAGGGACATAGGGACACACATAGATAGTAATCTAGCCTTTGATCATCATGTGTTTACAGTGGTGAGGAAATCATTCTGTGTTGTGAAACTTATAAATGAAGTATGGCATCTAAGTCCAAGAAAGTCATTGTTCCACTGTATTTGGCATTCATCAGACCTATCAGTGGGTACAATGCCCCCTTTGGTAAATACCTAACCAGGCATATCCAACAGCTGTAATGTTCACCACGATTCTTCACTAAAATAATACAGAGTGTAAGTAATATGTCCTATGCAGACCACCTCAAGGCCCTATCCATGTATTCTGTCTCCTGCAGGCTTTTGAGGGGAGATCTATGCCTGGCATATAGGACATTGTCAGACCCCAATCTGATGGACCTTCTGCATATCCACAGAACAAACAGCACTAGAATTACCCATTGTAAAGAGTTAAACCTTGTCTGTCATCGAAATAGAACCTGCTGGAGAGATAGTTATGTATCCCAGAGACTACCCCATCTATGAAACAGACTCCCTGTCCATATGAAGCAGAGTTCCTCCCTAACCCAATTCAAGTGCAACTTGGACAATTGGATGGGAAACCGGAAATTCATCCCTGGTTTGGCACCTATATCTCTAATGGACACAGGTAACCTATAAATGGTTAATCCCCCAGGGCCATGCTTACACTTATCAAGGGTATCAACTTGTCAGAGATTTGAGATGTGTGGCTTAAAAAGGCCCTTGTGGTTGTTAGCCTAGTAAACACCTAAGAACCTATGAGCTTATGAACCTATGGACCTATTAAGAGTCACACACAAAAACATGGCTACATTGAGGATAGCACCACTTCCAATTACTGCTTACAGGACAAGGCATGGCACACACATGGTACAAGTTGGCTCTGGTAGTACTATTGGTTTAGGACATATTATGCTTGATGGCATCTGCAGGCCTAGTTGTGGTTAGGTATTTGGAGGGCAGCATCACCTGCTACATACAAAGTACTGTAAAACCCTACCTCTTTCTAAGTTACTGAGGTGATCATATTTATGTCATATGGACACACACACACACACACACACACACACACACACACACACACACACACACACACACACACACACACACACACACACACACACACACACACACACACAGCAAGTAGCCTAGATTGAGATTAGAACCCATACTTATTTAGGCTTACATAATATAGATCACAACATGTAGCGCATGTACCACAGCTTAAGTATGATACTACAATGGCAGCTGGTAGTCTTAAGGTAGATGACATCATCAGACCTTGTAGACGAGGGCAGTATGGAAGTCAACAGCAACATATAGGGCCAAAAAGTGCATAACCATTGCAGTTTGATAGCCAGTGAGGGAGTCTCAGTTGTTTTGCAGGGGGATACACACACACACACACACACACACACACACACACACACACACACACACACACACACACACACACACACACACACACACACACACACACACACACACACACACACCAAGTGGCCTGGAGTGAGATTAGAACCCCTACCTCTCCAGTCTTGCACACTATAATTCACAGTACTTATTGCATGCATCACGGCTGATGTCTGTTTTATATGTGATTGCAGGCAAGCTACTTGTGGATTACACAAACTAGGCTTGTGTTGAACAGCATCTGTGGCCTGCAGAGTGACATTGCTTCATACTGTTATCTGCATCTATTATCCTAGCAGTGAGATAACTGCTATTATCCTAGATATGTGTTTACAGTTACCAGTATGGCCATATGTGGCTGTTTGCATTTAGATAGGCAAGCCTGTGGGCAGGAACAATGTGTTCTGTCCATGCATGTGTTGGCAACATTATACATTACACCACCAGATCACCTATTTCTGTCTGTGTGATGACATCCAGCAGGCACAGGTGTCTGTAGGTAAGTGATAATGTACTTTTGTGCCCCTGTGTTGGATCCTTTGAGCAACAGTATGGATGTATGACAGTGCAGATTTACTCACCATTATTAGGGTATGTAAGACAATACAGACATTCACACACACATATTTATGTATATGGGTTCATAGGTAGGTACTAGGCTATTGGCCCAAGGGCCTACATAAGCCTAGCCAACAAGTTTCCCTGGCTTATGCCACCCAAGAAAGTTATTTTATTGTGCCACTGTTGAGCAGAGTTACAGAAGTGATCCCCGGGGTGTATTTCCTATTTTCCATCCACTCATCAAGATTTTTCTTGAAGAGTGCTAATGAAGAACTTTGCTTGACATAGATGAGTAGCCTGTTCCAGAGAATGGGAAGTCTCTGGGACAGGAATCTATCCGTCCAGCATGTCCTGTTTATTGTGGTGACAAGGTTTACATTTAGAGCGTGTAGCTCAGAGGGATTGGGATTTCTTTAGGTGTAGCATGTCCAACAGCTCTGGGTTTGACATAGCTTTATATTAGGCAGAGATCACCTTGGAGTAGGCAATATGCTACGGAGTAAAGCTGGAGTTTTTTGAGGCGGTCAGTGTACGGTATTTGTTTGAGGCCAGTAATCCTCTTTGTGAGTTACTTCTTTGGCCTTTCCAGCTGCTGCAGATGTCTTGTGAGGTACATTCCAAAAGGGGCATTGTACTCTATAATGGGTCTAATGAGTGTTGAGTAGAGGGGAACAATGACCTCCTTTTTCCTGGATGAGAACCCTTTTATGATGAGGTGTGCCACATAGAACGACTTCCTGACTACTGTGACGATGTGACTATCAAAGGAGAGACTACTGTCCACCTGGCTCCCAAGGTCAGTTATCACACATTCGGTGTTAAGTAGATTGCAGCCTATGTGGTAGTTCATGGGTACAGAGTTTTTACCAAAGGGGATGACACTGCACTTTTTGGCATTGAGCTTGAGGCCATGGCTCCGACACCAGGCATCTGTCTCAGCGAGGCCCTTCTGTAGGATGTCCACATCATTTGGGGACTTGACTATAGCTCCTAGTTTGCAGTCATCTGTGAACTTCATTAGCCAGAGGCCTTCTGTGTTAGCCTGTACTTCAGAGAAGTAGATACCAAACAGGAGAGGTCCCAGGAAAGAACCCTGTGTTACTCCACTTGTCACTGCTTTGAGGTCAGATTTGGACTCTGCAACTTTTGCAGTGTGGGTTCTGTCAGTGAGCCAGTTAGCAACCCATCTTGTGATGTAGGGAATTATACATAGTTTAATGAGTTTAGCTATAATTCCAGAATGGGGGATGTTGTCGAAAGCCTTGGAAAGGTCAAGATAGGCTGTATGAACCACCTTACCCTCATCTACAGCTTTGGTTACTGCCTCTAAGAAGTCAATCAGGTTCAGGAGGCATTATCTGCCTTTCACAAACCCAAACTGGGTGGGATCCAAAGTTTGGAGATTATCAATGTCTTTGTTTATGAGTTCCGTGATGATAAATTCCATGGCCTTGCAGACCAGGCTCGTTAGGCTAATAGGTCGATAGTTCCCAGGATCAGTGGTGGCTCCCCCTTTGTGGAGTGGGATAACTGTTGCTGTGCGCCATTCAGTGGGCACAAAGCCTGATGCGAGGCTATTATTGAACATGGTGCTTAAGTGGGGAGCCAGTTCGTTCTGAAATTTGTGTAAAAAGCAGCCTGGGATGTTGTCTGGTCCCATGGATGCTGTGTTTTTGGGTTTAGAGAGTGCAGCTTTTACCTGCGTAGTTGTGATTACAGGGACTCTGCATTCTTCCTGTATAGATATGGGTCCTTTGGGCGGGGGTAAAGTTAGCACTGAACTTATCTGCCAGGATGTTGGCAATATCAGTTGGTTCTGTAATTTCCATGCCATTGTGCTGTAACTCAGAGCAGATCTGGGTGTGTGTATATATATATATATATATATATATATGTCTATATATATATATATATATATATATATATATATATATGGTTCTACCTGGCAGAACATCGACAATGCAGAAGACCATGGGGAAAGGCTGTGTAATGAGACGTTAGGAGGTGCGAGCAGGTAAGTGTGTGGGTTAAGTGAGTTAGGGTTAGTGGGTTAAGTGAGTTAGGGTTAGGAGGCGGTAGGTAAGTGCGCTGATAGTGACGGACCTTAGGGTTAGGGTAAGGTTTAGTGTGGGCTTGTAAGGATCTTGGTGTGCTTGTGTGGTGTGTGCGGTTTGTGGAATGGGGATGTGTTTTGTTTTAATTGTTATTGTGGTGTGTGCAGTGTATGGGGTTTCGTGTTTGTGGGTTATGTGTGGTTTCGTGTTTATGGACTGATGTGGTTGTCGGTGTTGTGTGGTTTCGATTATGTCAGGTAGAACCATATATATATATATGTATATATATACATATATATATAAAACAGGGATGTATAAATAAATGTAGCTGTGTTTGTGTGTGCTATAAATATATATTTGTATGTATA
The DNA here is from genome assembly GCF_019279795.1 of Protopterus annectens. Lineage (NCBI taxonomy): Eukaryota > Metazoa > Chordata > Ceratodontiformes > Protopteridae > Protopterus > Protopterus annectens. Next base: position 127,229,500 of record NC_056730.1, on the reverse strand, counting down.
TATATGTGTTATATAGATATATAAACATTGAGATAGCTATACTATGTATGTGAGAGAGAGATAGTGACAGACATATATATATATATATATATATATATATATATATATATATATATATATATATATACAAGTATAGACATATCTATACCTATTACGTCATGTTGATGAAGGGCAACAGAATTGCTCTCAGTTTAACTAAGTGTATGGGCATGCCTAGTGAGACAGTCAGCGTTTATAAACTGACTCCAGCCCATACCTACCTGTACTCCAGGCAGGATTTTGCGTGTTACAGTTACATCTATCCCTGTTTCTGCAGTACTGCACTTCACTCTAAATGTCCATGGCATTCTCCAGCTGACTGATGTAATTAATATGTGACAGGTTCATAATGTTACACTATACACAGCCTGACAATCTGTGAAAACACCAACATTATAACACCTCACATGCAAACGATGTGGATACTTTCAGATTTGAACCATCAGCACCATCACCCTTGCTAACTTTCCTAGTCCACTGAGCCACACAAGCTGCCAGACAAATAGGAGTTATTCATCACACAATTTATTTATTTACATTTGTTTACCAGGTAGTATCCACTGGACAAAAAGTCCTTTTTCAGTGGAGACCTGGGGGGAAAAGCTCCAATGAACATAGTTATACAATATAAATAGAATCATAAAAAGGTTACAAGAGATGTAGTTAATTCAAATAAAGCACCAGTATGGCATGCGGATCTAAACTAATGCTTGTACAGGTTACAAGAGATGCAGTATTTACAAATAAGGCAGCAAGAAAACATGGTGAGTAGCATAAAGCATAGGATAAAATAAAAATTAAAAGACAGTAAAAACATTGATATAATATAACATTTATCAATTTACAATAATTTTGTTAAATTGGTGCGCCTACTTCAAATGTTTGAGAGCTGTCAGAGTAGTAGATGAAAAAAATCAAGATTATTACATTACATTCTTCATGGATTGAGTGAGACACACAATGTGTGATCGATTTCTGTGTTACTGCCCTGAGATTGCCTGGACTGCTGATATACCATTGATGACTTACTGTAAAGTAGTTATACGGGAAAACTGCTGTGTTGGGTGTGCGAGAACAATACCACATGTTCTGCTGGGATACACAGTAGTCCAAATATCATGTGACCTCATTGTTTAACATCTCCCTTAACTAATGTACTGAATATTCCAACCATGAGATCTAGTGAATATGAAGGAAGACATACTAGTGGAATGGATATCTGTAATCCCATGTGGATGCTACTTCTGGCCAACTATATTTCCTTGCATAAATGCAGTAGATCCATATACAATACTATATTATAGTAATCTTTACAAGTACTGTGTAGGTTAGAGACTTACCTTGAGAATGTAGCAGTTGACAGAACTAAAGTTCAGGGCTGACTCTGTCTGATGCAAGCAGTACCCAGCCAATACATGGATAGGTACAGGTTGTGTGGGTTGCCTGGCATCAATTTTAATATATGTATGTGAGTAGTGAATTTTCATAACACTGATTTATATGTATATTTCACTAGACAAGTCTACTATTTCTTTAGTGTGATCTAGTGAAAGAATTTTAAGTTACAAAAGAAGTTATTTTACATTAGTTGCAAGTTAGAATATATATATATCCATACAACTTGACAACTTTTAATTTTATAATTCATTTAAATCTAAAGTAGATTTCAATTTTCAATTTTTAATATGAAGGTTGTAACATTGTGCTTATAACTTGATGTTTTTATTTTTATGTTGATGTAAACGCTAGATTTTATTTTGCTGATTGTGAATTTAAAGAGAAATAGCACACTAGAGGAAGTGATGTCATTGCCACACCTCTGATTTCCTTTTAAATATTTGGCGCTAATATTCACTTTGTTTGTTTGTTCTGAAGAAGCTGCAACTCTTTTTAGCAGGCTACTGGATTTTAATAAAGCTGCGTTCAACTTACCATTGGACTTGGAGTTTTGGTGCTATTTCTGACTGCCTCACCTCCTGCTTTTGTTTTTGGTTGTTTTGCTTCACTTCAACAGTTTCTCTTGTGTTCATGGCTACAGGGGGCCCAAGCAGTCCTAGCACCCCAAACATTTTTGGAACAGTCGGTTCCAGGACACCTCCAGCTGATCTGGATGTTCGAGCACTATTGCTTGACTTATCGCAAAGGTTGGATTCTTTGCATTCACGAATGGACTGTTTTGACAATGGGAATGCAGCTAGGCCTCAGCCTCCCAGTCAACCAGTCCAACGGAATACTCAATCAGGCACAAATGTGCTGTTTGCATCAACTGTATCGTTAGAGGATGGATCTATACCTAACACTCAACGACATTGGTGATAATGGGCGTACTAGACCAGGCGACCCAGGGCTTATTGGAGTTCCGCTTATTTCTGAATGGATCAGCAATTTAGAACCATTTGCTTTCTCGCAAAGCGATTCTGCGGAGTGACCGGCTATGGGTGCAACAAATGATTTTAAGGATACTATCATGAACAACTTGAAACTGTTGGATTTGAAACTATTGAAAGTAAAAAAGTTACAACTGGAAGTTTCTTACTTCCAACAATGTATTAATGAAAACATCATTCCAAAGGGTTTACATAGTGCTTTTTCACCTTCAGGTCTGGTCAACGATTTAGGGTTCCTCACTGACCTAAATGACTTGTTCCAACAACAGGGCATACAGTTGTTGGAACTACTAATCAAACACTACAGAATTAATATCAATAAACTCACAACGGAAATCAATATACTGGATGATGTCATTAAATCTGATATTGACTTTCTACATTATAAATACGACTACAATCGTATTTTCAATAGCATAGACTCTTTACTATTGAAACTAAAACAAAATAAGTCCAAGAAATTGGTAAGGGATAGAACAGCATATCAACAAAATCAAGCCTATCCCAAACTACAAGTTTCTAAGTCAAGAGAAGATCCTACTAGAGACCTCACAGCGGACCCTCCAGCCCCCAATGATCAGATGGTATTTTCAGATGATGACTTTACAAGGGAAGACACTGGAGAAGGTCCAAGCAATGGAATAAGAACAGACTAAAAGAAAAGAATTTTAACAATGGTAGGAATAACTACTCGAATAATTCTTTCAAGAATAATAGATCAAGAAAGAACAGCAATCATTTTTTAGGGCCACAGCTACAGAGATATCCTCAGAACAAGAAGAGAGTGCAGAATGTGTAAGTCATTTGGATTTATTGGAAGGGAATTCTTCATCCAACCCTCCCACACCCGAAGATGCCTCCCGAGAGGGCCTGCCACAAATTTTATCCAACACGAAAGGTGACTTTAAAATTTATAACTTTTCAGAAATACTGCTTGATCTTGACTTGATTGAATTACTGAGTCTTGGCAATACATTTATTCCGAGCAGGCATTGTAATTTAACTGAAACAATCATGGATTTGAAATGTTTTGTTAGAAGGCTCAATCTAGATGTGCTTTATAACAATGAAAACCATGTCCCCCACATTGGATTAAAACTGTCCAGTGTGTTCAACCCACCTCTCCACACAAGTTTACTCAACATGTTCAGGCCTGGTAGATATAACAACAACTCTTCCATGTTTAATATAACTAAGGAGCAAAGTCAAGCTTTGAACCACCTCAGCCAACTTCCTGAGTCATTAAGCCTGACAAAGGGGGTGGATTGGTAATTCTGGATAATTGGAAATATGTTGAAAAAATGTCCATTGTCTTGGATTCTCCAGCGTACAGTCCATCTTCCCTTAATGAGATGAACCTGACCTACAAAAGAAATAGAGGCTACTACAGAGACCTGTTATTAGCAGGTAAAATAGATGTCGACACGTATAACTTCATAGACATCGCATTCCCAAAAGTACCAGTTATGTTCGGGATTCCCAAGATCCATAAAGATCTTGGGAACCCCCCAATGAGAGCCTTAATCGATGGTAGGTCTTCAATGACCCATCCTTCTGCTAGACTGATTGACAATATCCTTGCTAAATATATCACATTGATTCCAGTTGTATGCAAGGACTCCTGGTCTCTCTCTTATCTAGCATTAATAACATCGAATATGACTCAAGAAACAACTTCCTAACCATCGATGTAGTGGATCTCTACACTTCTATTCCACACCAGGAAGCCACTGAGTGGATAGGACTTCTGCTGAAAGATCTTGGAGCTCCACAGAATGATATTGATTTAGTTACGGAACTATTAGATATAATCCTAAGTTCCAATTTCTTCATTTTTGACAAAACACATTATCTTCAAAAACAAGGAATTGCTATGGGGTCCCCCTGTGGTACAAGTGTGGCAAATCTCTTCATGGCTTTTTAGGAAAAGAGGTTCATTTTGGATCATCCTGAATTTAAACATCACTTGACTTTTTATACAAGGTTTCTTGATGACATTTTTATACTATTCCGGGGTGACGCCGTAGAAGCAGAAACGCTAGTCAAGTATATCAATCAAATAACCTCTTTCCTTAAATTTACTCATCATTTTTCCATGAATGAGATCGATTACTTGGATGTCAAACTGGTCAAAGATTCAACAAGAGGAAAGTTATGCTCACGATTTTAGAAAACCAACTTATTGCAATTCATTACTGCACTTTTCTAGTTTCCACCCTTATAAACAAAAGCGGCTCCATCATCAAAGGACAGGTGGTCAGAGCAGTGAGAATGTGCAGTACTTACACAGCTTTTCAAAGGAATGTAATTTCTTGAGAGATCTATTTACCAACAGAGGGTACCCAGTAACCCTTGTTGACATGATCATTGAAGAAGTTGACACTAAAAGATCCACTGGCTTCTACAAGCCACTTTTGGATGAAAACATGCAAATGGATGTACCCGTTATGTCATCTGATATTGTAGAAGGTGGGAACGAAATCGAAATCTACAACAGATTAGATAAAGAATAGTGAAGAAGGGGACAAGAAATTTCCAACTAGCTTCATTTCTACCTTCAACATGGAATCTAAATTAATATGGTCTTCCATTTGTAAGAACTGGTACCTCATCAATAGTGACTCTTTCTTATCGAACAAGCTAGGGGCTTGCCCAAGAGTAGTCTATAGAAGAGGTACCAATATAAAGGAAATCCTACAAAGGAACCACTCTATGAACTCCTTTACTAGGTACAAGGGCTCTGCTAGCTGTGGCTCATGTAACTGGTGTGGGCTAGTAAAATCAGGTGAAACATTTACCATCAGAAATAAAGATACACAATCCACCACAAAATCAATTGTGAGACCAGATCAGTGGTGTATGCAGCTTTTGTGACTACTGTCCCGGATTCTATATAGGCAAAACCGACTGGAAATTCCGAGGGGGCCGGATCTACCAACACAACTACCAATTAGAACGGGAAAATGGACAGTGCCTTATCAAAACACATTTCCAGAAATCCTGGCCATAAATTTCATTTTATGGCCATTGACATACCACCTAGCATCAGAGGTGGTCCACTTACACTGATGCTAGAATTTAAAGAATTGGAATGGCAAATAAGGCTCGATGCATTCAGTGACCCAGGTTTAAATGAGAACTGCAACATAGCAGCAATCCTAAAGTTAAAAAGTTACATGAGATAGTATTTTCAGAATATGTTTGTTTATACTTTCATAATTTTCATAACACTGATTTATATGTATATTTCACTAGACAAGTCTACTATTTCTTTAGTGTGATCTAGTGAAAGAATTTTAAGTTACAAAAGAAGTTATTTTACATTAGTTGCAAGTTAGAATATATATATATCCATACAACTTGACAACTTTTAATTTTATAATTCATTTAAATCTAAAGTAGATTTCAATTTTCAATTTTTAATATGAAGGTTGTAACATTGTGCTTATAACTTGATGTTTTTTTATTTTTATGTTGATGTAAATGCTAGATTTTATTTTGCTGATTGTGAATTTAAAGAGAAATAGCACACTAGAGGAAGTGATGTCATTGCCACACCTCTGATTTCCTTTTAAATATTTGGCGCTAATATTCACTTTGTTTGTTTGTTCTGAAGAAGCTGCAACTCTTTTTTAGCAGCGAAAACGCTACTGGATTTTAATAAAGCTGCGTTCAACTTACCATTGGACTTGGAGTTTTGGTGCTATTTCTGACTGCCTCGCCTCCTGCTTTTGTTTTTGGTTGTTTTGCTTCACTTCAACAGTTTCTTATGTGAGTAGGAGTAAGGTGTCAGTCCTTAGGGCCCTAGGTTGTCAGTGAATGTGCTATGCTTTGTCTTTTAGCCAAAGCCAGAGCACACTGGGCTTGCCTACATCTGCCTATGGGGACATCATCAGGGTGTTCCTCCTCAGAGTCCTCCTTTGACAATGGCTGTGGTGACCTAGGCACTTTTGGGAGGCTGTGTGTCCATTCCCTTTCCGGATCCTGCTGCAGCTGTTTCCATAGGATCAGATTGTGTAACATGGCACATCCTGTGAACATATATGCACATGTGGCTGGAGAGTACTGCAGGGCTCAACCAGATATATTGAGGTACTGGAACCATGACTTAAGAAGCCCAAACATATGCTCTATGACATTCTTAGTTTGTGTGTGCCTCATTATGGCATTCTACCACGGGTGTATGTCTGTGTATTTCTGATGGGAGTCATCATCCACGATTCCAGTGTGTAGCCAGCATCCCCCAGTAAATAGCCATGTGGGATATCCCCCCAGCAAACATTTGGTACATGTGTGAGGCACGCCAGATATGGGAGTCGTGATAACTGCTAGGTCTGCCAGCACGCACATTAATGATAATCCCCTGGGCATTGCACATGACCTGGAAGTTGATGGAGTGGTATCCCTTGCAGCTGACATAGATTCTACCCTCCTCACCAGGCGGTGCCTTGAGGTATACAGGATTGCAATCTATGGCACCCAGTACTCCAGGGTAGTGTGCTACATGGAAGAAGTGTGGCATATTGCTGGCCCTCGCCTCAGCTGTGAGGGGAAAGAAATTTGTTAAATGGCATGTGGTAGCATGGCATCCAGGAAATGGTGGAGTACCATGGATGCTAATGCCTGTGAGATCCTCATCTTGTCCCCAGCTGGTCTTTGGAAAGTACCTGTAGCTAGTATCCTAAGGGGCACATACACCTTTGTTTCTACTGGGATGGGTTCCCCTCTGTTGGCTCTGAGTCTGAGTTAAGGGTGACAGAGCTCAGTAAGTCCTTGTAGTATGTTCCTGCCCACCCTGTAGTGCTCTACAATCTCCAGCTCATGTTGCTCCTGGAAGGTTACCCTGGGCCTGAACACTCTTCTCCTTCTCTGTCTAGTCCTACTGTCAGCAGCAGCAGCAGCATTGACTTCAGCATCTAGCACATACAGATGTAGCAGAGCTACAGCAGCCCCTAGCATTCTCTCAGTTAAAATTCCCAAGTCTGTACTCCAATGGTCCAGAGTATTAGGGAAAATCAGAATGTAGGGTGTATACATACTTTATAGAGCTTTGGTGTAGGTGCAGAATGTGTGATTGGCAAACTATGATGCATTCCACTTGCCTACAATATAATTAACATAATTTAATGACCCTATTTTAGCTTAAACAAGAGTCAAAGCTAATTGAGTACATTTGGTTTTCAGACACTCTTAGCACAGTGGCACGCCGCACAAACACACATGGCCAAGGTAAACAGAGCTTAGAAGTTAGTAGATACACCACCCCTGAAAGGACATGCTTAGTCAGGCAGCGAGCTATGCAAAAATGTGCACCTAAGCTGAAATGAGCTTAGAAGTCAGTGGACAGCCCCCAGATACCAGCTTCATCCTGTGTAAACTACAACATGGGTCTAAGCCTACACGAAGGGGATATGCGGACATGATTACTCCTTTCTGCTATTCAATAACTCCACCTCATTTGTGTAGGTATCCATGCTCACAGCCTGGAAACTACATGCTTTATAGCCCTACCACGTTAGCAACAGCACCAATGTAACATTGTAGGGACTCCACGTAAGGTCCTGTAATACATTTCTGTCACATAATATTAATTTTTTCCAAAGAAAACTTTTTTCTATAAAGCATGTTTGCACACTGCGGCATGCCACTCAAACATGCCAAGATTATTAAAAAAAATTAATTTAACTTATTTCCTTTAATTTTTCTGACATAGAGGATAATGGTTTTGCTCATATGTGTATGTGGTATTACCTTGTCAGGAGATTTCTCTCCATATATCTGCATTTTTACAACTCCTTTTTTCTGTCCACACTCCTGTACACAGAATTTTTCTGCATACACTAGGGACACTGACACGGGGTCTAAACAGATGCCTGTCTGCTTGCTGGATCACTCTATCTGCCTCACCTGTCTATGAGGCGATTTGCATGCCAAGGAAGTTTCTGTGTTGGCGCATGTGTGCGCACTGCTCAGCAGCACTTACTGAATCTAAAAATATTCGCATCCATGTAAGCAGTGTGGCCTACATAGAAAAGAAAACATATAGGCTTTATTAAATTCCCCCACTATCTTTTTTCTTAAATAATGCCAATGTATAATAGCAATAATCCATGGCTGAGTGTGGGTATTGCTGGATTTACCCACAGCTGGCTTTGTTTGGTCATGAAGTCTGCCAACCATGGGTAAATCCAGCATAAAACACACACAGCTGTGGGTTACTGATGTATGATAGAATGGAATTTAAGAAATGCTACAGTAATAGAGATTAAAATATGTACGTTTATATTCTGTCAATTTAATTTCTCCAAGTCTTTCGGGTTTCTAGTACCATGACTGGAATGGACTCTGTTCCTAAGTCAAAGTATGATTAACGTTCATGAAATTAGTATTGTTTCATTCTTTGATATTAGTCAATAGTGCTCTTCGTTTCACCCTCAGTGTGCCCAGAACTGACTCCTTCTGTAATTCATATGGAGTTACATATATCCGTAGCACATATCATTTGCATTTGAAGCTTTTGACAGTTTTTATTTTGCAAATATTTTTCTTTCCTCTAATTTTTATTTTCTTTTTAACTATCTTCTATGTTCTGTGGTATACAGGCAGCAATGTAGAGAGAGATAATTTGGTGAGTTACAGCATCTGTGTGTATCAACAGAAAGTGGTACAGAATGTTAAGAAACATTTCACAAATGGACATTACATTAAAGATACTTTAACAAAAAAGGGCAATGTGTAGTGAAAGGTCAAGAGGTCATGTACCACTTCCTGTTCCACAATATGGTACACAAAGACTGAACAACAGCACAAATGCTATCAACCTATGCAACTTATATCACTACCAAGCTTTCTAAGCATAGCACACAAGAGCAGTGTGAACTAAGATTGGGCAGGAACCACCAAACTACTAGGCTGAGGAATTAAGTACAAAGGTAATAATAACATTTTTAATAACATCATGAAGATAACTAAGAAGCCATAACCTTATAGCTGACACCTGTGGACTTGCACCTAACTTCCATTAATTACTGAGACAAATCTGTACTAAGTACAGCAATAACTAACTAAGAAACTGACGGGGGGGGGGGTTGCTTGGGAAGACAATGTGACCACATTCTTAGAAACAACACTGTCAAAGGTCTACGGCAACATAAACTGATGAGGATTAAGCATACATAAAAGACAACACAATGAGGACATGACAGGAAGAGTGCAGAATAATGAAGCTGTGAAGTCTCAAAAATGGCAGTTACAGCATAAGTGAGCTCAAAAATGGCAGTTACAGTACAAGTGAGTAAGTTATACTATGAGAGGTCGTACAACCTGAGACCATCAGCTTTCATGTTTCATGCATGAAAAGATATACTTTCTTACATGCATCAAAGCACTACATATATGCTACATGGGCACAGCTAGGAGCCCTTTCAAGGGCTCCACAGTAAAGAGAAAATTGTTTTGTATTAAAAGTGAAACGGATATGGGAAGATAGAACAGTTACAAGGGTGGAAGAGTAGGTTGGAGAACACACACAAGGTCAGAGTAAAGGGAAGAGAGGTATGGGGTGAGCGAAGCAGGGTTATTTATTTATTTATTTTTGTTGGGGGGGCAGCTATCCTTTTTTTGAGAAGAAGAGTACAGAGAGAAGGTAGCATGGGGAAGTTGTGGGGAAGAAGGAGGATATAAGCATGGTAGTAAGAGGAGGCACAAAAACATATAGTATAGACAAAGACTGGCAAGGCAGGTACTGATACAAAAGGGAGAGCACAAGGGAGAGAGACACAGATAGAACATGGACAATAGGTAATGAGGAGGACTGGACAACAAACTGGGGAGAGTGACTGAGACAAGGAACACTATGATGTGTAATAGGGTGGTTGAGTACAACCCATCAAATATTCCCAAAAGTGAATCCCCCCCAGAAGTCATTCATTTTTGTGGCTGACATCACAGGCAGGCTCTGCCACTAATGGACCTGTTAGTAGGGCTGGGCAGCTATACAACTCTGCCAATCATTTGAAGATGCACTCTTGGGTGTCAATATGGGAAAAGAGCCACTGATCCACCTCAGTCCTCATCAGCAGCTACACCTCATGCCAGGTGACTCAGAAGGCACCCCTCAATGTCACTCATCAATGAAGTAACTAGACCATGCAACACAACAGCATCACCATAGAACACCAGTGAGACCACCAAGTCACCTTCCACAAAATTATCCTTATAACCTTGCAAAGGCAGGCATGGGGACTGCTGGAGAAACAATGGTTTGCACTGTGGCTGGTGTAAAGTGTGGTTGTTGCTGGCTCACTGCTGCTAGTTGCAAGGCTGATCCTGTAGCAAAAATAAACATAAAATAAGAGTGTGACAGAGAATAGGTCACAAACACAATGGTCAGCATGATGTGGAACATTTTTTAAGACAGGCCTTTGAAAAAGAAAAGGCAATGAGCAGGGCAATATATATCAATGGCTGGGGAGCATGTTTGATTGAAATAGCTGGGGAACATGTTTGATTGAATTAAGGATAATATCATGTTACATGTAGACTGTTTAGACATAAACCACTATGCACAATGAACAGTGAAGCAATGAATAAACAATTAAACTTAGCAAATGGAATGCTCATTCCTGTGGAAAACAAGGTTTGATGAGTTGGCATGCATACCACGGCTAATAGAGGGATTTGTAGCACAGGTTAGAATAATAACACAAATAAGACATATATACCTAGCAATCCTAATTGGTAGTGACTAATGAAGTGATGTTTTAATAAGTCAAAGGAAAAAAACTCACAGCAGTTTCACACAGGTGAAGTACAGTTATTGTATATGTGTATATATATATATATATATATATATATATATATATATATATATATATATATATATATATATATATATATATATATGGCAATTTCATGAGTAACTGGCACAGTGAGGGATATTTGCACATTTACAAATGCACTGGAATTATTAGTCTTATAAGCAGAATGAAGAACTATGCAATGATGAGGTCTTAAAATGAAAAGTACTATGGTAAGCAGGATAAACACAGGTGCATTTATCAGAGAAATACAGTGCATTTACCCCTTTTCCTCACTACATGGATGGTCTAATCTGTCTCTTCTGGTAGGCATGCCTATGTTCTGCAATTGTGTTCTTTGCACAAAACAGAAAAAAAAAATTATGGAACGCAGCATTTCCATAGCTAGAACTATAATCCCAAGCCTACTGTTTAGTGCCTCAGCAAAATATGAGATGTAGCATGGAGGCTATGACTCCGTAACATCACTCATCTTATTGTCGGAGAAGGTCTGGGGGCAGGTCTATTCAGATTGCCAGGTATCAACCTTATACAGGGTACCTTCTTAGCTTCCCCCAGTAGGTGCTGTCAGTGCTCTGTGTGCAACAGTTGCAAAAAGATTTTTGTCTTACTGCTTCTCAATGCAGGATCCTGTAGAGGAAACTCAACAGGTCAAGTCCAGGAGTGAAAATGATAGCTGAAGAGCAATGCCATTCTTCACAGAGACCATGTGATGAGCATTGATGGGCAGTACAGTAGTGAGATACCCATTTATGGCAGCATGATGCTGGTAGAGATTAGCACAGGAAATAGTAACAGCTGCACTATCAGGATCCACAGGTGTGCACTTCATATGTGATCTTCATACCTGAGTGTGGCCATGATTGGCAGCTTGGTAGCTTGATGACCATGGTTATTAGTGTGATGTAATAGTCATGTATACCTTAATTACTCACAGTGGACATGTATGAAGTGGACCAGGCCTTGTAGCATAGAATAAGTTTGACAATACTTTGTATTATAGATGTGATTCACAGCACATTGCACTAAATCACTTCACTGGGATAATTACTGTGCTACAAGAGTCATTGTAGTGTGATAAAAAGTGTGATTAACATACTGTGAGGCACAATGATGCAGAAATCTGACAGACTGCAGAAAAAAGAGGAAATTGGAGAAAATTGACATATAGGGAGCAGAAACGAGAACTGATAATGTCATTGTAGGGGCAGAGGCAGGATGCATGGCTGCCACAAACAGCTGTAACACTGTAGAGACTGTTGTGTGGTAACACTACAATGGCCTTTCAGTGATATAACAGACTATGTTGGAGTAGGGATGGTCAAAACCATAAGGCTATAGTGAATGGGTGGGGCACATAGTAATCCTGGTGGGGATGGGACTTGCAACTAGCAATAGCACAATAAAGAGGCACAACATCTTCTGTTCCCATGGAGCACATCTATCTATGCCTCACTGTAGAGGCATCACAGGTAGCAGTCTTATGTGGAGCAATTGTGCATGATGCCAGAAACAGGCAGGAGAGCCTACATGCCTGGTCACTTTGAGGATCCAGATTTAGCACAGGGAAGCTATGTTGCACACTAATATGGAAGGGGGATCTGAGTTTGCAGTGTAGCAGGCACATACTGTGCTGTAGGGACTTGAGCAAAGGGTAGGGTAAAGGCCTCAGTGGAGACAATGACAGGACACTTTTCTGGAGATTAGATGGGATGTAGAGGTTGTACTGGTCAGGACTGCCTGGGTGTGTGTTAAGGATACTGCAGATGAATAGTGCCAAATGTCAGTTATGTAGGGAACTGCTAGCACATCAAGTTGGTATATTCACACATGACCATCTGCATTAACTTCTCCCAGGAACATCAGGGTTGCAATTATGAACATCTATAGCACAGGGTATTACTGCCCACATGTCTGTGGGGGATGTACCAAGTGAGCTGTGTGGCAGGCCATTGCAAGAAGACACGACCTAACAACTCTGTATAGTTTACTCACACATATCATACTGCATTTTTGTCACCCAGAGACATCAGACCAGCAACAAACACATTCTGCATAGAATAAGCTACTATATTTTTGACGGTTTACTATCAAATGGGCGATCAGACTCTGTGTGATTCACAGTAGTCCGAATTGACCCATTTGGTAGAATCAGAAGAACAAATGCAAAAATGTAGAAATTTACAACAACAAATGCAATACAGCATTCGCTGTTGTGACTTTCTACATTTTCATGCAGATCGCACTATAGTGAGGATTGGAAAATGTACCTTTTCCCTTACTATAGTGCAATCTCAGAGTTTGTATATCTAAGTAGCAGGGAATGTGGATGGGAGGTGCAGGGAGCTTGCCCCCTGCAAAAACGTTGTGCTGCTGTTGACTGGAAGTGTAGTATTTTCAGCAAAATCGACATTTCTGAGACGTCGACTTTACCAAAATACTTCTTTCTACATTTATTTGGTTCGTCGTTGTGATTTCCAATATTATGGTTCAGAAATCTGAACACTCGGACAATGTTTGTATGAGAATATGATAGTAAACCATTTTTGATATGTATCTGTCTGTCAGTCTGATGCATGGTGGTAGGGATCACACATGCACCTGCTTACACACTGGAAAGTTATCTGTATGCTTTCCAAGATTCTATTAGGAGAGGCTCTGGTAGTAGAGGTCTGCATATGCCTGAAGTCAACACATCTATCGAGGCTGTTGATGATAATGGCATTATATACATGGCACAGTCTGATGACACAGTGCCACTATTAGCAAAGCGAAAAGTGGAGGGATCATTTCCTCCTTCTACAGCTAAGGGATGTAGAGACTCAGGGTGGATCTCCTGCATCACTTGTGTTTAGTAGATGATGTCCAGTCTGCATGAGTTCCACAAAGGAATCAGAAATGCAGCAGCCAGCATCTGAGGGCTACCAGCCTCTAAGGTGCACTCTCATGTCACTGGGGAGAGGCTTTGGGTTTTTGTCCACACTCTGATTCTTAGTTATTCTATGATGTGGGTGTTGCCCTATGCATCTACCTGTGGATGTATAGGCATGTGATCAATGCAGAGATGGATGCTATCAGGCCATATCAGTGTGCAGCATGGAGTTTGTGAAGACTTCCCTGGCCTCTGTGAATCCATCCAACCATTACAGGGAATACAAGTAAATTCAGCCTGCTTTGTAAACATTAAAGTGTCCTTATTGCTGCTTACAAATGACAGGTATAATTGAAGAAGGGGATGGTTGCACATTGCAGGTGTGCACAGCCACTTTGCATGGATAGCTGACTCCACCATAGCATCCTCTCTTGGCCATGTATGATCATATGAATGTGGACAGCACTCATCTAGCTCCACTGTAGCCTCCACTCCTGGCTGTGGACAGTCACGTGGATGTCAGTGATGATCATCCAGCTCCAATGTAAGCAAACATCACTTGATATCCCACTCAGGGTCATACAGTTTGACAGCAGACCACTCCCCAGTAGATTTCCTTCAAATGGCATGTATTCCATGATGAACAAAACATAGTAACAATCACTCACCTACCAGTAAAGCACAGCAGGAACACAGCAACATTCCTGCAAATACATGTAATATGCTACACTCTACCTTGTACTACATGCCGCTAGACTTGACACCACAGGACAAATGACAAACTCATCTAGCATTCCACCTCTGGAAGCTCCATAGGACCCCCTCTAGACATGATACCTGACATTCCACACCCCTCTCTTGCGAAATGAATGCTTACTGCAGACATCACCCATAACCCTTCCTCCTATGCTAGCACTGTTGTCCCCTGAGACTATGCCCCCCCATCTGTACAAAACAAAATTACTTTGCTTTGCCCACTCTTCTGATTAATGTAGATATTGTAATGTCTGATGCACAGGTTGGCCAGTCAATGTATAGCCTGAGTGTCTAAATGCATGTTTTGCTTTGTTCTGTATTTGTCTTATCATGTCCCATACTAGGTGACCAGATACTACCTCTTAGTCACTGCCATAACATATTGCATCTGTTTTGGCCTCACACGTGGGGCTGCTACAATTATGTCCTTCTACTTTTCCCACCCAGCTCCTCTGCTACTGCTGGCACAGGCATCTCAGACTATCCTATGATCTCTCTTTGCTGTAACTCCTTTGCTGCATCATGTTGTGTAGCACAGTGAATACCACAAAGTTCATACTTTTCATCTTGAAGCTGATTGCAGTGTACTATCAGATGTATCCTGGCAGCGGAAGTGAAACCCAAACATTTCAAACACGTTTGATGATATTCGGTGCCCGTGTCTTTTTAGTGCTATATACCATCTCCACCTCTGTCCTGGGACTGTGGATAGGGTCATGAGTCATGGCTGTAAATCATATTCAGCATCCTCTGTAACACTGTCTACTACCTATATTCATGTGACTGGACCATTATAGTCTCAAGGATTGGCAATGTTTGCACCTGCCAACTAGATTACACCATGGAAAGTCCCCTCCACATGAAACACTGGTATAGGTCACAGATGTGCCAGAAGTAGGAATCATGGAACATATTGTATATAATACCCTCTGTATTGCAAACTGACTGGTAGTTGAGTCAGTGAAAAGCTTTACAGTAAATATACCAAATATGTGAAATATGTGAGTAGGTAGGGGACTTGATGGAAAACATAAGTGCAGTCAATAGCCCATTCAAGGACCTTAGGGGGGAAAAAAGTATATATATATATATATATATATATATATATATATATATATATATATATATATATATATATATATATATATATATATATATATATATATTTTTATTTATTCAGCTGCTCTTAATGTAACTGTCTTAGTTGATCTTCTGCATGCTGTTATCTGTTCAGTCACTCTTACTCTGCACTTATAACTGCTTGTTAGTAGCCTTCTAATTTACTGCCTTCTGCACTTGTTTTTTAGTCATTTGTTAATTTAATTGCATTTATTTGAACTGTATTTGCCGTAGTGTTGCTACACACTCAGATGTGCTGGCCTGCACTACAATCTGAATTGTATTTACTGCTGTTTTAGCTGCTTTTCTGTAACAAAACAAATTCTAAGCTTGTTTCCTGCCTTTCCTGTAACTAGTAAGTCCACATACAGACTTGCTGTATCCAGGACTGTTGGTAAGCGTCTGAGCCCCCCAAGCCTTTCTGTGTTGGAGGGAAGCCTTCTAGCTTATCAGTGGGAGTGGTAAGCACTAGGCAGCCTATCTACTATGGGAAGAGTGGGTTTTGGCCCTGAAATTGCAGTTCATTGGCCATTTGGGCAGTTTTTCCATCTCTTTCTACTTTCTGGTTAAAAGCCCGTTTTGCATTTGATCCCTGCCTTTCCTATAACTAGTGTAGTCAGGTACAGATTTGCTGTATCCAGGACTGTTGGTAAG
Organism: Protopterus annectens; assembly: GCF_019279795.1. Lineage (NCBI taxonomy): Eukaryota > Metazoa > Chordata > Ceratodontiformes > Protopteridae > Protopterus > Protopterus annectens. The sequence goes on along the minus strand of NC_056730.1, from coordinate 127,212,854 downwards.
ATTCTGAGCCCACCCCCAAGACCTTCTGCATTGGAGAGAAGCCTTCTAGCTTATCAGTGGGAGTGGTAAGCACTAGGTAACCTATCTACCACAGGAGGAGTGGTTTGTGGCCCAGAAATTATAGTTTATTGGCGGTTTGGGAAGCTTTTCCATCTCTTTCAACCTTCTGATTTAAAAGTCAGTGTTTGCGGTTGTTTCCTGCCTTTCCTGTTACTAGTCTAGTCCAGGTACAGATTTGCTGTATCCAGGACTCTTTGTAAGCTTCTGAGCCCCCCAAGCCTTTCCGTGTTGGAGGGAAGCTATCTAGCTTATCGGTGGGAGTGGTAAGCATCAGGTAGCCTATCTACCACAAGAGGAGTGGTCCCTGGCCCAGAAATTGTAGCTATTGGCCATTTGGGCACTTTTTTTTTCCATCTCTTTCAACTTTCTGGTTTGAAAGCCGCACTTGTGCCTGTTTTCGACCTTTCCTATAACTAGCCTAGTTCGGTTACAGAGTTGCTGTATCCAGGATTGTTAGTAAGCTTCTGAGCCCTCCCAAGCCTTTCTGTGTTGGAGGGAAGCCTTCTAGCTTATCAGTGGGAGTGGTAAGCAGTAGGTAGCCTATCCTCCATGGGAAGAGTGATTTTTGGCCCAGGAATTGTAGTTTATTTGGCTGTTTAGGCAGTTTTCCATCTCTTTCAACTTGCTGGCTTAAAAGCCTATGTTTGTACTTGCTCCCCGCCTTTACTGTAACTAGTCTAGTCCAGGTACAGATTTGCTGTATCCAGGACTCTTTGTAAGCTTCTGAGCCCCTCAAGCCTTTCTGTGTTGGAGGGAAGCCTTCTAGCTTATCAGTGGGAGTGGTAAGCATTAGGTGGCCTATCTACCACAAGAGGAGTGGTTCCTGGCCCAGAAATTGTAGCTATTGGCCATTTGGGCAGTTTTTTTTTTTTCCATCTCTTTCAACGTTCTGGTTCCAGATGTTAGTAAGCTTCTGAGCCCTCCCAAGCCTTTCTGAGGAGAAGCCTTTCATCAGTGGTGGTGGTAGGTGGTATTAGGTGGCCTATCTACCACAAGTGGGTCCTGGCCCAGAAATTGTAGCTGCTATTGCATTTTGGGTTTTTTTTTTCCATCTCTTTCAACGTTCTGGTTTAAAAGCCACACTTGCGCTTGTTTCCCACCTTTTTTGTAACTAGCCTATTCCAGATACAGAGTTGATGTATCCAGGACTGTTGGTAAGCTTCTGAGCCCCACAAGCCTTTCTGTGTTGGAAGAAAGCCTTCTAGCTTATCAGTGGGAGTGTTAAGCACTAGGTAGCCTGTCTACCATGAGAGGAGAGGTTCCTGGCCCAGAAATTGTAGTTTGTTGACCATTTGGACAGTTTGTCTGTCTCTTTCAACTTTCTGGTTTAAAAGACCACCTCTGCGCTTGTTTCCCATCTTTCCTGTAACTAACCTACTGGGTAGCACTAGAAAGCCTTAAACTGATACAAGCCTTCTAGCTTAGAAGAGAGACTTTGGAGTGATTAAGTATCAGTTTTCTGTACTTTCTTGCTGTACTTAACTGTTTTCTGCCTAAACGCAAATTTTCCAGTGTTTATTGTGATTTAAAAGCTTGTTTTTTTCACATATTGTACTTATTTGACTGCCTGCACTTTTAAAAAGTTGTTTTTTGTTTAAATAATTTAACTGTTGTAGGCTACACATTAAAGTGCAATAGCCTTTTCTGATCGTTTGTAGTTATTTAAAGCTGTTTTAAGTTTATTTTTTTTTTACTGTTTTTGCCTTATCTTTTCAAAAAAACAAAAAAAAAAAATCCATACTTCCCACCTTTCTAAGCTAGTATAGTCCAGTTTTCAGACTAGTGCTGAATTCAGGGCTGTGATACTAGTTTCTGAGTTCCCCATACCTTACTTGGATAGAAGGAATTTTCTCTGTTCACCTTTGAGAGAAGGGAGATTTGAGCAACCTATCTATCCCTGGAGGAGTGGTTCCAGCCCAGAAGTTAGTAGTTTATTGGCTATTTTGGGCTAATTTCTATCTCTTTCATTTCCCTACTATAAAAACTGCATTCGCATGGTTTTGGCTCCACTACGTCTCCTCTTCAGTTTTTCCCTTGAAACTAGTCTAACTCTCAACCTAAGCACTCAAAAAGCATCTTACAGCCCAGCACTTACTCAGACCTAATAGCAAGCACTAATATACCCTGACACTCATTGCCCAGCAGGGCTAGGCTCTTTATTCACCCCTCACCAACCAAGTGACTAAGCAGCTCACCCTACTATTCAGGCATGACCAAAGGGCAACTTCAGGTGCACTCTCCAGTCCAGCTGGTGAATCTGGGTATCCTGAGGCAGTGTTACAACTGCCTCATGTACACAGACAACCCTCTCCTCCTACCACAAAACACTAACATATGCAAGAGATGCAATTATACAGCCAAACTGGAAGCTAAGCTGTCTCCAACCAAGACTGGAACAGACAGTCAAGAGGAGAAAGTTAACACTTGCACCACACCTCCAGCCACACACAGACCTACTAAAACAGCACTGGCAAAAAATACACATAAATACACAAAATCATACTCGGAGGCTCTAAATAAAAATCTGCAAAAGCATTAGAGACCTCCAAAGCAGACACCCAAACAACCTGCACTTCCCGTCACAAACCAGACAACACATAAAACACAAAATCAGTGTGCTGCACAATCACAGCCCTTAAGGTGAAATAACATATGTAACACATTAGTAATAGGTGACTCTATAGTCAGGCACACTAATGTCCCACTCATTAAGCTGGACAAGCAGAAGGTTACTGTTAGCTGCCTGTCGGGAGCCAGAATCCGCCACATGACACAAGCAGTCAGGTCACTCCAGAACAAGTACAAATATGACTCTGTCATTATTCATGTTGGTGTGAATGACCTGAGACGTACCTCCCTGGACTACATGAAAAGAGACATAGAAGAGCTCTCTGATCATGCAGCCCAGGCTGGTATGACCCTGACCCTGAGTAGCATCCTGCTCTCACCAAGAATGATACCTCAGTATCAAGAAAAAATGATCAATTTCAACAATTGGCTAAGCTTCTGGTGTCATTCAAAGGGGATCCAGTGTCTGTCAGCCTGGGACAAATTCTTGATAAGCCACGTTGCTTCACAAGAGACGGCTTGCACCTGTCACCCCTAGGCTTTTGAATACTGGCCAAGGCTCTTGCTGCCCCCATAGAGCCTTTTTAGGCAAGGCTGAAAAGTCAAACCCACCTCCGTAAACAGCACAATTAACAAAAAACTGAGGGTTATGCTACTCAACGCCAGGAGTTTAAATCTCAAAATGCACGCGCTCAAAGCACTCCTCAGTATGGAGAACATTGACATCTGTGCAGTAACTAAAACTTGGTTCAAGGCTCCAGAGAGCACCCCAGCACTACCGGGCTACAACTCATACCAGAAGTTTCGGCCACAGAACATGGACCGAAACACAAAAGGAGGGGGTGTATCCATATTCATCAAGGATACCTACACCTCCAGGTTAGTGGTGCAGCATGATACCTCTGAGATCATCCATGTGCAACTAACATTGGGCAAATCTGCAATGCAAATTGTGGCCTGCTACAGATCACCCTCCATGACCCAGGACCACCACTCCACCTTTCTGGAGACACTGGAAAACATGAAGGTCCTATCAAACACCCTGATATTGGGCGATTTCAATTACCCTACCATTCACTGGGAAAACTACTCGAGTACAAATTCCTAGGCCCAGCGCTTCCTGGAATTCATCAACTCAAATGCTCTGGATCAGCTGGTAAACTCCCCTACCAGAGGTGCAAACATATTGGACCTGTTCATCACCAACATGGGCGACAGGTGTTCCACACCAGATCTCAACCCGTCACTGGTTAGATCAGACCATAAACTAATCACCCTGGATGTCCACACCCCACCACCACCCCCAACTAACAAAACCACAGTAAAAAACTTTTCTAAAGCAAACTTCACCTTACTTAAGACAGAGGTGGTAAGTTTCACAGCCACCATGCTAAAGGATAACGCTGCTCAAGATGCAGAAACCTTTACAAATGCACTCTATAAGCACCTACAAGGATGCAGGGATTGGGCCATCCCTAGCAAAACCAAGACTCACTCCTCTAAGAGAAGGAAACCAGTATGGTGGAACCCTGCAATAAACAGGCTATACAACAGAAGGAGGAAACTAGTTCAGAAAAAAAGCAAATCCCAAGAAGGAAAGACATCCCTGATCAGTATCAGTAAGAAACTAAGGTCCCTCATGAAATCATCCAACGCTAACTTTGAAAGAAAAATAGCCAAGAATTCAAAAGATAACCACAAAGCCTTCTTTAGCTATGTTAAGAATCTAAGTGGCAACTCGTAGATATCCACTGTCCTAGTGCAAAATAGCACAAGATATACTGAACCTGCTGATACTGTCAACATCCTGGCAGATAGATTCAGTGCAAACTTCACCCCCCCCACCTTGAAAAGGGCCAACAACAATACCGGAAAAGTGTAGTGTCCAAAAAATCACAGATGCACAGGTGAAAACAGCCCTTTCAAAAGCCACAAAACTTTGGACTGTAAGCCACAAAACTTTGGGCTAGGCTTATAAATGCCTTAGGGCAGATAGCCTAGTATAAACCTATGAACCTATATCATCTCTGTGTCACTGCTGGACAGAGGCACAACAAACTAATTAGTATTTTTTTTTATAAGGGGTGGTAAGCCCTGAAAAAAACTTTGGGCTAGGCTTATAAATGCCTTAGGGCAGATAGCCTAGTATAAACCTATGAACCAAAAACACAGCATCAGTGGGACCAGCTGGTGTCCCAGGCTGGGTCTTGCACAAACTACAGAAAAAACTAACCCCCCACCTAAACACGCTGTTCAGCCTCAGCCTCTCCACAGGCTACATGCCCATAGAATGGCACACAGCAATGGTTATTCCTATCCACAAAGGAAGGGCCACAACTGACCCTGGTAACTATCGCCCCATAAGCCTGACTAGTCTGGTCAGCAAGGCTATGGAATGCATCATCATGTAACTCATTAACAAAGACATTGGGAACCTCCAAACACTTGACCCAGCCCAGTTTGGCTTTGCTAAGGGCAGATCATGCCTACGAAACTGGGTTGACTTCTTCGAGACAGTCACCAAGGCCATAGACGAGAGAAAGGTGGTTCACACAGCCTACCTTGACCACGCCAAGGCTTTCAACACCATTCCCCACTTGGGTATTACAGAAAAACTCACAAGCCTGAACATAAACCCCTACGTCATAAGATGGGTTGCCAACTGGCTTACAGACAGAACTCACACGGTAAGAATAGCGGGCTCCAGGTCCGACTCTAAGCCAGTCACAAGTGGTGTCCTACAAGGCTCGGTCCTGGGACCCCTACTGTTCAGCATATACTTCTCAGAAGTACAGGCAAACACAGGAGGACTATGGCTAACCAAGTTCACTGATGACTGGAAACTGGGAGTCATAATTTACTCTCCGGCTGACATGGACATCCTCCAAAAGGGCCTTACTGAGACGGACACCTGGTGTCAAAGTCATGGCCTCCAGCTAAATGTCAAAAAATGCATAGTCATCCCATTTGGGAAAAACAAAACACCCACAGATTACCACATAGGTGGCAGCCCCCTTAATACAGAAGAGGTAATAAGAGATTTCTAGCATGTCGAAGGGCCAGTTGCTGGCGTCCTCTCCTGTTCAGCTGGTGAATCTGGGAATCTTGAGGCAATGTTACAATTGCCTCATGTACACAGACAACCCTCTTCTCCTCCCAACAAATACAAATATATGCGAGAGATGCAACTATACAGCCAAACTGGAGGATGAGCCCTCTCAATTCAGTACTGGCAAGACCAGTCAGGAGGAGAAGGTAACCACGCACACCACAAACCCAGTCTCACATAGAACTATCACAATTGCAAACCAAACACATAAACACACAAAAACATACTCAGAGGCGCTGATTAAAAATCTACCAAAACAACAGAAGCCTCCAAAACAGACACCCAAGCAACCACCACCTCAAGACATAGCACATGCAACACATAGTTCACAAAGTCAATGTGCTAAACAGTCACAGCCCTTAAGGCCAAACAACATGCCAGACACACTTATAATAGGTGACTCCATAGTCAGACACACTGACGTCCCGGTCACCAGACTGAACAAGGAAAAGGTCACAGTAAGCTGCCTGTCGGAACCTAGAATCCGCCACATAACACAAGCACTCAGGTCGCTCCACAGCAAGTACAAATATGACTCAGTCATTGTACATGCCGGTGTGAACGACCTGAGACGTACCTCCCTGGACTACATGAAAAGAGACATAGAGGAGCTCTCTGATTATGTAACCCAGGCCGGTATGACCCTGACCCTAAGCAGCATCTTACCCTCACCAAGAATGATGCCACAGTACAAAGACAAAATGATCAGTTTTAATAATTGGCTTAATTACTGGTGTCATTCTAAGGGGATCCAATGTCTGTCTGCTTGGGATGACATCCAATAATCCAAACTGATATCCACGTAGTCACAACCATGAAAAACCAGAAGAAAAAAACACTGTGGAAACCACAAGAATCTGCTGGAGTGTTCAATACAAAAGTTTTTAATAAAATAAATACAAGTTGAGCGCTTTCATCTAAAATTATTAGACTTCATCAGAACAACTTCTAAAATGTTTAACAGCTTAAATAATAGACTTTGACCAATGACAACCATTCAATTACGTGTAAAAATTTTTTTCTTTTACATCACTTCCTTTACACACATGATTGATACAGAAAACTATCTGTATCAACTCCTAACCTCAATTATTGGTTTTATTGTTATACTTTCATTTATTCCCGGTGTGTGTGTGGCATTCAACAATATCTGCCACCTCACCTCTTTCTCACTTAATAATGCTTTTAAATTCCCCCCTCTCTGATGTGGTATAATTGCTTCAAGAATGGCAAATTTAAACATTAAGCAACCAGGGCTCTCCCTTGTATGCCTAAACAGGACATTATTAATATCACCCTTTTTAATAGCATATATATGATCATATATTCTTTCCCTCAATCTACGTTCAGTTTTTCCTACATAGAATTCAGGGCATGTATTACACATAACTAAATATATGACATTTTTTGTTTGACAATTGCCCTTAACAAAGGTTATTAATGTATGACTCCTGTTTCCCAAAATCTTAGAATGTTCCTCTGAAATAGCAAAACATTGATTGCATCTACCGCATTTAGTGGTGCCAGTCTTTGGTGGTTTGTTAAATACATGACCTTTGTGTAATTTCTTTTTGATGTTACAGCCTATCTTGTGAACAAACATAGGTTGATCCCCCAATAAATTGTAAATTTCTGTAACACATTTTAATATACTCCAGTTGTCATGAATGATATTCTTAACATCTATGGTGTTTCTCTCATATGGGAGAATACAAGCCCTATTGAATTCTTTTATGTTGGTCTCCCTATTACTTTCAGTATCTATGCCGGTCTCTATACCTAATAATGGTTTGTATTTTTTACCCCATTCACTACCAGCATATGATACTGCATCATTTACCACTAGTGAAGGGTAACTCCGTTCCTTAAATAATTTGCCTATATAGTTCAATTCTTCTAACATTTCATTATAGTCCGATGTCATCCGAGCTGCTCTTATACATTGCCCTTTGACAATGTTTTTCTTCTGAAAATTAGGATGACAACTGTGATATTCCAAATATGAATTACTGAAAGTGTTTTTCCTAAAAATTCTGGACTTGAATCCAGTGTTACTATGGGAAATATATGTATCTAAATAAGAGATACCTTTTTTACTAGTTTGGTATGTAAATTTGAGGAAGGTGGTGGTGGTGTGTAAATATTCTACAAATTCTGCCACTGTTCTCTCATCCCCTTCCCACAAGATAAAAATGTCATCTAAAAACCTAATATAACATTTGATGTATTTCATCCAATTACTATTGAGTATAGTATTTTCTTTCCAGTCCAACAAGACTAGGTTGGCATAAATTGGAGCACTAGCAGCTCCCATTGCTACTCCACTGCTTTGCCTAAAATACTCCCCTTTAAAAAATATAAAATTATAATCTAATACTATACTCATAAATTCACTAATTAGAGAAATTTTATCCCATTCTAGTTTGGCATATTTCCTAATACTATTGATAAATCTGTCCATTCTTTCATCTCTTGGGATACAAGTGAATAGATCAACCACATCTATTGTAACAAATAATAAGGTGTCCTTCCATAGATTCTATGTTAGCCGACTCAAAAAATCCCATGAATCTTTGACAATGTGCTTTGCCATACCATAAATGGGCTTTAACCAATGGTCAACTACCTTACCAAAAGGAAATGTCTTGGATTTACTACCTTAAATAATAGGCCTATAAGGTGGGTGAAATATGTCTTTATGAATTTTGGGAATACCCATAATAGTGGCTAATAAAGGGTATTCTACTTTTAGAAAATTGTATACTTCCAGTTCTATCCTATTTTCCAACAAATATTCTTCCAAGAGTGAATCAATAAGTTGATAAGCTATATGTATTTCATTGATAGATGAAGTTTCATAAGTATTAGTGTCTTGTAAAATTGTATGTATAATATTCAAATAATCATTATTATGTACTAGCACAACCCCTCCTCCTTTGTCCGGTTGAAGGATTCAAATGTCATTGTTAGTAGTAAGTTGATTTAATAATTCATTCTCTTTCTTACTAAGATTGTAAGTCATTTGCCGTCCCTTGCATTTATCAGAAAGTTTATATAATTCACCTATAACCACTTTCTCAAAATTTGCCAATAGTGGGTGAAGTGGTGGTGTAAAGGAACTTCGCTTTTGCAATTGTGTGTTACATTCCCTATTTCCTTGTTTTTTAAAAAACACTGCTAAATTTAATTTACGCATAAATATTTTGAACTCAATGATGTTGTCCACTACATTAAATGGCTTATTTGGTACAAATTTGATACCTTTCCTAAATAGCGCAAAATGTTCTTCTTGTAGGGTGAGTGTAGTGTAATTATATATGTAAAAATTCCCTTTTCCGTACTTGATGTCATTGTACTTTACTACCTCACATGTCTCAATGTTGTTCACCTTTTCACCCTGTTCTCCTTGTATTGGTGGGCTTGGTAGGGGTGATGTTGTATACCCTCTTTCCTCCCCATCGTTTCCCACTCTGTCTCTTCCTCCAAAAAAGAATACATTTCCTCATTGTATGTTCCATATGACATGTTGTTCCTGAGATATGAACCTTGTTTAGGAGGGCCTAAATACCTTCTGTTGTGTTTATGAAGACTATCCCAGTTATAAGCTTTGCCCTCCTTATACTGTTTCAAATCTCTCTGCATTTTACTGCACTTTCTCTGAAATATTTTTTGTGTGTTGCTTTTAGCAAATGAATACTGTTTATTGTATAGTTGTTGCCATTGGTCAAACAAAAGATCTTTAATAATACGTTCATTTAAAACTTCAACTTCCTTAACAAGTTTGCACGTTTTACTATCGTTACTTTTGATAAGAAATTTCATAAAAGTTATGCCAAAACCGTCAAACATACCACTGCATTCATTAATAAGTTCTTCGTTTAATTCTAGACCCAATGGTCTCTTTAAAAATCCGAGGCCTTTGGATACAACCTTTGAGTTAATGCATCGTTGCAAATAAGCATTATCTAACTGAATCCCCTTAATGGCATTCAGTTTTTTGCCAAAAGTGAAGATTAACTGTTTTAACGTCCCATCAACTGATTGGTGTGAGACCGAATGATGTACTTGACTACCTCCATTAAATCTAAAGTCCTGAACATTGGTTAAAAATGTGTCAAGCCCTCCATGCTCCATATACCCAGCGTTAAAATTTATAGTTTTGTTCTTTGGAGAGCATGAGGGAAGTTTATCTGTAACAGTACCTTGTTTGTTAGAATGAGCGACCACAGAATAAGTCCTTTTGGGTACAGTCCTCTTAGGAATAGCTCCAAAGCTCCGGCCTTCATCCTCCGTATTGTTGCCTTTCTCTCTCCCTTCATGGTTGTTCATTTCCGCCTGTTGTTGACCCGCAACGATACTAGGAGTGAATCCAGAGATGCTATTAGGCATAATCGGAGATTCCTCATGTTCACCAAAACCCTTGGACGCTACTGTACCTACAGGATGACGTAATATCGTAGTACGTGCAACCTCATTGTTCTCCGTCCTGGGTGGTTGAGAGAACAATTCTATCAGTCTAGTAACCTCCCCTTTCAAAATCACCATCTCCGATTGGATTTTCTGAATTTCATCCCTCCGAATAGGAGAAAAAATGGGCGGTAACTCGTCCAACGAATTCATGGCAAAGACAACCAATAATCCAAACTGATATCCACGTAGTCACAACCACGAAAAACCAGAAGAAAAAAACACTGTGGAAACCACAAGAATCCGCTGAAGAGTGTTCAATACAAAAGTTTTTAATAAAATAAATACAAGTTGAGCGCTTTCATCTAAAATTATTAGACTTCATCAGAACAACTTCTAAAATGTTTAACAGCTTAAATAATAGACTTTGACCAATGACAACCATTCAATTACGTGTAAAAAATTTTTTTCTTTTACATCACTTCCTTTACACACATGATTGATACAGAAAACTATCTGTATCAACTCCTAACCTCAATTATTGGTTTTATTGTTATACTTTCATTTATTCCCGGTGCGTGCGTGGCATTCAACAATATCTGCCACCTCACCTCTTTCTCACTTAATAATGCTTTTAAATTCCCCCCTCTCTGATGTGGTATAATTGCTTCAAGAATGGCAAATTTAAACATTAAGCAACCAGGGCTATCCCTTGTATGCCTAAACAGGGCATTATTAATATCACCCTTTTTAATAGCATATATATGATCATATATTCTTTCCCTCAATCTATGTTCAGTTTTTCCTACATAGAATCCAGGGCATGTATTACACATAGCTAAATATATGACATTTTTTGTTTGACAATTGCCCTTAACAAAGGTTATTAATGTATGACTCCTGTTTCCCAAAATCTTAGAATGTTCCTCTGAAATAGCAAAACATTGATTGCATCTACCACATTTAGTGGTGCCAGTCTTTGGTGGTTTGTTAAATACATGACCTTTGTGTAATTTCTTTTTGATGTTTGATGCTTGGGATGACATGCTTGACAAGCCACGCTGCTTCGCAAGGGATGGCTTGCACCTGTCACCCCTGGGCTTCTGGATATTGGCCAAGGCTCTTGCCACCCCCATAGTGCCTTTTTTAGGCAAGGCTCAAATGACAAACCTACCTCCCTAGAAAACACAAGTGGAAAAAAACTAAGGGTAATGCTGCTCAATGCCAGAAGTCTAAACCTCAAGATGCATGCCCTTGAAGCCCTCCTCAGTATGGAGAACATCGATGTCTGTGCAGTGACTGAAACCTGGTTCAAAGCTCCTGAGAGCACCCCAGCACTATCAGGTTTTACCTCATATCATGCTTTCCGGCCCCAAAACTTGGACCGAACCACAAAAGGAGGGGGAGTATCCATTTTCATCAAAGATACCCACACCTCCAGGTTAGTGGCAATGCACGAAGCATCGGAGACTATCCAGGTGCAACTAACCATAGGCAAAACTGCCTTATAGTTTGTAGCATGCTACAGACCACCCTCTCAAACTCAGGAACCCCACACAGCCTTCCTGAAGACACTGGAGAGTATGAATGTCTCTCCAAATACCATAATTTTGGGAGACTTCAACTACCCAAACATAGACTGGGAACATTACTCAAGCCCCAACACCCTAGCCCAAACGTTCCTAGAATTCATAAACTCAAATGCAATGGAACAACTAGTCACCATTCCCACAAGAGGAGACAATATACTAGACCTGATCATCACGAACATGGGGGCAAAATGTTCCACACCGGAAGTATATCCCTCTTTGGTAAGATCAGACCATAAATTAATCTCACTGGAAATCCACATCCCGCCCCCACCCCCTGCACAAAGACCAGATTGAAGAACATCTCAAAAGCCAACTTCACACTTCTTAAGACTGAAGTGGTATCCTTCAAGGCCCCTGGGCCAGTGGAAACCACAACCCACACTGCTGAATCCTTTGCAAATGCCTTCTATGGGCACCTTCAAGAATGCATGGATCATGCAATCCCAAATAAAACCAAGACCCATTCCCCAAAGGCAGGCGCCCGGTCTGGTGGACCCCAGCCATAAACAAACTTTACAACAGGAGGAGGAAGCTACTACATGACAGAGCAAAATCCCTAAAAGGGAAGGCATCTCTGATCAGTACTAGCAAAAAACTACGATCACTCATAAAATCATCCAAGGCCAACTTTGAGCAAAAAATCGCAAAAGACACAAAGACAATCACAAGGCCTTCTTTAGCTATGTTAGAAACCTGGGTGGAAACTCCCAGATATGCTCAAAGTTAGTCCAAAATGACACAAAATACACTGAACCCACTGACATTGCCAACATTCTGGCAGACAGGTTCGGTGCAAATTTCTCCTCCCCCTCCCCCCGAAAAGGAGAAAAAAACTATCCCAGCAGAGTGTAGCCTCCCTAATATCTCAGATGCCCAGGTGAGAGCCGCCCTCTCTAAAGCTAAAAATACAGCATCAATGGGACTGGATGGTGTCCCGGGCTGTGTGCTACATGAACTCCAAGAGGAACTAAACCCACACATAAGGCTGCTGTTTAATCTTAGCCTTACTACAGGATACGTACCCAAAGAGTGGCGTATGGCAACAGTGGTCCCACTTCACAAAGGCGGTGCTTCTACGGACCCTGGAAATTACCGCCCCATAAGCTTGACAAGCCTGGTCTGCAAAGCTATGGAGAGGATCATTATGGAACTCATAAACAAGGACATTGGGGACCTACAGACATTGGATCCTACCCAATTTGGCTTTGTCAAGGGCAGATCCTGCCTTTTGAACTTGGTCGACTTTTTTGAAACAGTCATTAAGGCCATTGATGAGGGTAAGGCAGTTCACACAGCCTACCTTGACCTTGCAAAAGCCTTTGACACAATACCCCACTTGTGCATCATAGACAAACTCACCAGCTTAAATGTAAACCCATATGTCACAAGATGGGTTGCAAACTGGCTCAAGGACAGAACCCACAGGGTCAGAGTTGCTGGAGCTATGTCAGGCTCTAAGCCAGTCACAAGCGGTGTCCCACAGGGCTCAGTCCTGGGACCCCTCTTGTTCGGCATTTATTTTTCCGAGGTACAGGCAAACATAGGAGGATTGTGGCTGACAAAGTTCGCAGATGACTGCAAACTGGGCGCCATCATTGATACTCCAGCGGACACAAACATCCTTCAGAGAGGCCTCATAGAAATGGATAATTGGTGCCAGAGCCATGGCATTAAGCTGAACGCCAAAAAATGTATAGTCATACCCTTTGGGAAAAACAAGGTACCGACAAATTACCACATAGGTGGTAATCCATTAGGTACGGAAGAGGTAATCAGGGACCTAGGGACCCAGGTTGACAGTAACCTCTCATTTGACACTCACATTGCCAAAGTGGTTAGGAAGACCTTCTATATTGCCCACCTTATCATGAAGGGTTTCACATCTAGATAAAGAGAGGTCATTGTGCCCCTGTACTCTTCTCTTATCAGGCCAATGATTGAGTACAATGCCCCATTTGGGATGTATCTCACCCGACACCTGCAGCAGTTGGAAAGACCCCAAAAGTTCCTCACCAAGAGGATAAAGGGTCTTAAACATATGTCATATGCTGCCCGACTGAAAAAAGCTCTATTCAGTGCATACTGCCTACTCAGAGGTGATCTGTGCCTAGGCCATGTCCAATCCGGAATTAATGGACATGCTCCACCTCAGAAAATCCAAATCCATCAGAGCCACGAGAACAAGAGACTTAAACCTCAACACAGAAATAAATAGGACGTGCTGGAGGGACAGATTAATAACCCAGAGGCTCCCTACACTCTGGAACAGAATCCCAGTCCATGTTAGGCAGAGCCCCTCACTGACTCTATTCAAGAGAAATCTCGACAAGTGGATGGGAGATCGTAGGTTTACCCTGGGGGTCATCTCTGTGTCACTACTAGACAGAGGCACAGTAAACTAAACCCTAAAAGGGCATAGTATTCTCATCCTAAGGGGTGGTGAAAGCCACACACACTCTGACTAGGCTTATAAATGCCCTAGGGCAGATAGCCTAGTACAAACCTATGAACCTAAGATCTGGGGACCCAGGTAGATAGTAATCTTTCCTTTGACAATCATATTGCCAAAGTAGTTAGGAAATCCTTCTGTGTGGCCCATCTAATTACTAAAGGGTTCGCATCTAGAAATAAAGAGGTTATAGTGCCCCTCTACTCATCACTCATTAGACCCATCATAGAGTACAATGCCCCATTTGTGATGTACCTCACAAGACATTTCCAACAGCTGGAAAGACCACAAAAGTACCTCACCAAGAGGATTACTGGCCTCAAACAGATGTCCTATGCAGCCCGACTGAAAAAACTCTGGCTGTACTCAGTGGCATATCACTTACTCAGAGGTGATCTCTGCCTGACTTACAAAGCCATGTCCAACTCAGAATTGATGGATATGCTCCGTCTAAAGAAATCCAAGTCACTGCGAGTCACGTGCTCTAGTGAGCTAAACCTCGCCACAACAATAAATAGAACATGCTGGAGGGATAGATTCCTGTCACAGGGACTCCCCATGCTTTGAAACAAAATTCCAAATTACATCAGGCAGAGCACCTCACTAACACTCTTCAAGAGAAACCTTGACGAGTGGATGGGTAACAGAAATACACCCCTAGGATCAATTCATTGGCTCTGCTTGACAGAGGATCAGTTAATTAATCAATTGGGTGGCAAACGCCAACACACTCTGGCTAGGCTTATAAATGCCCTCAGGCAGATAGCCTAGTATCTACCTATGAACCTATGAACCTATAAGGCATGCTACAGAATTTCTCCATAGTAGTGGTTCTCTCCTCTGCTCTCTGTGAAAATGCATATACAACTCCATATGCATCAGCATCATTTCTAGGATGTGGTGTAGGATGTTCAAGGCTGAGGCCTATGAAACTCATAACATGCTCTCAGAGGAATGCTGAAAGGTGGGTCTAACAAGAGTGGTTAATGCTAAGCAAGCATTTGTGTCCACTGTAATGGACATTACATGCATCCTCCTGGATCTAATGTGAGGATGGTGCCATTCTTCTAGCTCTTGTATAGTATCTCTGTCAATGCAGCAGCAGTCAACGATATGTATATGATGGCATGTAGCCTGCTGACAGATCCTTTGAGGATGGAGGTACACAGCATTGCTGGCTCTTATTTTCAACATGGCCATTAACACATGCTTCTTGATTATAGTGAATGCTAATTTTAACATCTTAGAGTATGTGATATACTTGTTCACTGACAAATAATGATGTACAGATGAGCTGACTGCAATAGGTCATCTCGCAATTTTTATGTTTTGAATAACACTGATATGTTTGATGTCATCATTTGCATATGCAGTAGCTCTTGTTAGCATGCTGATGCTGATTTGTATGTTATTATGGTGTCATTTGTATGTCATGCATACCATATTATTTTTTTCTGCTAACCTGATAGTTCTACATGTCTGTGAAATACTCCCTTCCTGTGCATTACCGCTCACTATACTGTATCCCCTAAACAGTACACTGTTTATTTCTGAGCATCTCCCATATTGTAGAATACTGCTTGGATATTCAATAATGCAAACTATTTAGGCATAGTCAGCACCAAAATGAGCTGGAGAAGTGTACAGCACTTGTGAAAATGGTTTACATATGTATATCCACAACAATAATGCAACGTTTTACATGAATTGAATATGAAGCAGCTCTGTTACACTGTTTGAGATGTGTGCATCAGGAGTTAGTGGATGTTTGTGTCCTCCAGCACTATTTACACACACACACACACACACACACACACACACACACACACACACACACACACACACACACACACACACACACACACACACACTAATTCAAACAAATGTATGCAAAGCAAATAAAGATACTCCTTCAGTGCTGTGAATCTAGTCAAAATATAAACACATTAAAGTGAATGAATGTGCAAATATATAAAAAAAAAGAAAAAAGGAAATAAAACTGCACATCTGTGCTTTTCTCTGCTTGGATTGGTTTGTCTGTGCACAAAAATAGTATGCACTGGAATGGTATGCTGGAATATTCATAGGGTGGCTATCTATACTTTAGCAGCCTAGATTTAATAGAGGACTTGGCATTGAGTGCTAGCCAGGGAAGAACTGAGTGTTGAGAAATGTGAGAATAGAGTATGAAATTAGTCCTTAATGCCTATTCCTTGAATTCTCATAGTGGAATTGTGGTGATTGGAAGGGCGCAGCAGCAAATACAGGACTTAGACTGGGCTGAAACGTTTGGAAGGCAGTGACATGCCATTATAGAAATTAGGGTCGCAGTGCCATTATTTCCCAGTGCTTTCTTCTCAGTGAATTCGACAGATGAGGGTTTAAGTGATGTTAGGAATTAAACAAGAAATACCTCTACAGCCTGAACATGATGTCAAGACAGCTGTCTTCTGTGACTCTCAACATAAGGAACAAATGTTTGAAAGGCTGTCACCATAAATAATGAATGGATAAAGCAGGGAGGTACTGTGACGACATGTGACAATTGATCAGCTGGCTGATGCAGGACAGTGCTAAATATAAACTTGTATGCTTTTTACAGATACTCCTCATCTCATGAAGACCTGCATGAGACTTATCATTGGATTGGTTAGTAATAAGAACACTGGGATAGACAATATTCTTATCAAGTGTAGCACCATTGCTTAAAAACTGATATAAAATGAATATTTGAATTATTCCTTCCACAGCATCAGTAACTATTAGGCAGTTAGTGTAGAGGATTAAGTCTCTGATCTGGTAATATACTGCTTGCTGCAACCCAGGGATACAGGGTTTGATTCATTCATAGGTTCATAAGTGGGTACTAGGCTATCTGTCCAAAGGCATTTATAAACCTAGCCAGAATGTGTTGGCTTTCGCTGCCTCCTTAGATTAGTTCCCTGTACCTCTGTCCAGCAGGGCCACTGAAGTGATCCCCAAGGCAAACTTTCTGTTTCCCATCCACTGATCAAGGTTTCTTTTGAAGAGTGTTAGCGAGGAGCTCTGCCTAATGTAGACTGGGATCTTGTTCCAAAGCATGGGAAGTCTCTGGGACAGGAATCTATCCCTCCAGCACGTCCTATTTATTGTTGTGGTGAGGTTTAGATCCCTAGAGCATGTGGCTCGAGGGGATAAGGTTTTCTTTAGGTGGAGCATGTCCATCAATTCTGGGTTGGACATGGCCTTGTATGTCAGGCAGATATCACCTCTGAGTAGGCGGTATGCAACCAAGTACAACTGGAGTTTCTTCAGTCGAGCTGCATAGGGCATCTGTTTGAGGCCAGTGATCCTCTTGGTGAGGTACTTCTGTGGTCTTTCCAGCTGTTGCAGGTATCTTGTAAGGTACATACCAAATGGGGCATTGTATTCTATGATGGGTCTGATGAGTGATGAGTAGAGGGGCACAGTGACCTCTTTTGATCTGGAAGCAAACCCTTTTCTGATTAAGTGGGCCATGTAGAAGGATTTTCTAACCACTTTGGCACTGTGATTATCAAAGGTGAGATTACTGTCTATTTGGGTCCCCAGACCCCTTATTACGTCTTCCGTATTTAGAGGACTACCACCTATGTGGTAGTTTGTGGGTACTTTATTTTTTCCAAAGGGGATGACTATGACACTTTTTGGCATTTAGCTTGAGGCCATGATTTAGACACCAGGTATCAGTCTCAGTGAGACCTTTTTGGAGGATGTCTGTGTCAGCCGGAGAGTCAATTATAGCCCCTAGTTTGCAGTCGTCTGCAACCTTGGTCAGCCTTAGTCCTCCTGTGCTTGCCTGTACCTCTGAGAAGTATATGCTGAACAGGAGGGGTCCTAGGACTGAGCCCTGGGGAATGCCACTTGTAACCGGTCTCCATTCCATCTCCATTTGCCTACAGATTGACTCTAAGCAAATCACTTAACCTGACCATGTTCACCCTTGAAAAGGGACACATGTTCAGTGTGCTTCCCAGGTAAATTTATTAAGGAAAATACTAGGAAATTGAATAACAAGTTTAAAAAGACTATGAGATGTACTAATGCAGCTCTTGAACTTAGGTTGGTATCTGACCCCAAAGACAATTATGCATACTTCTATGGTTATATTAGAGAGCTATGAAACCACACTCAACAATGTGCAGAGGTCATACTAAAAAAGAAAACCTATTCAGACTCAGTGGATATTGTCAATATTCTAGCAAGTAAGTTTAGTGAAAATTTGACTCCTGAGATGACTATCCAAAGCCCTACAATTCCTGTAGCTGTCAAACCCTCCCTCATTTATAAAGAACATGCACTGAAAGTGCCACCAAAGACTAAGATATCCTCCTCCATGGGATTAGATAATATACCTGACTTTTGATAAATAGTATGAAATATGCCCTTGTGGAACCTCTGCTTAAGTTATTAAACCTGAGTCTAGCTACAGGCTCAGTCCCAGATGTATGGAGTACAGTACAGGTGAAGCTATTCCATAAAGGTGGCTCTACTACTGACCCCAGAAACTAAAGACCCATCAGCTTTCATGTCTTATTTGTAACACATTATAACGGGCTTAACATTGACATTAAAAGTTTCATCAGGCTAGATCCACCACAATTTGGTTTTGTAAATGGTAAACCCTGTCTGATGAACCTGGTTAACGTCTTTTTGAAAATAACACAAGTTGCTGTCAGTGCTCACACTGTAAATACAGCTTACCTTAATCTGGCAAAGGCATTTGACACCATGCTAGTAAAATTAATAAACTAAATGTGTTACAAAAAGATTCCTATATGGTAAGATGGTAAGCAAAATATCAGAAGGACAGAACTCACATAATGTGGGTGGAAAGGGCAGTGTCAAAACAGCATCAAAGTGACCAATACTGTCCTGCTTGGCTTGGAGCTGGGACTGTTTTATTTCACTATTTACTTCTCTGAGCTACAGTCTAAAAACAAGACCTATGGCTGACCAAATCTGATGATGACTGCAAATGGGGAGTTATTGTTAATTTCCCCTCTGACACACAAGCCCTCCAGCACAAACTTACACTTATAAATGTTAGGTGAATTGAAAATGTTAAGTTACATGATGAAAATGCAACATTGTCACATTTGCCAGATAAGTCATCCCCTCAGCATATAGCACAGACAATACCCCACTTCAAAATGAAAATGTAGTTAGACATCTGAGAACCTGATTGATGGTTCCCTCTCCTTTGACCACCATTTAGCAATAGTTCTTAGGAAATTCTTCTACTTTTCACAGCTGATCCTAGTGGCATATCATCCAGATATAATGGGGTCATTCATCCCTTGTAACAGCATTGATCAGACCGATTATAAAATACAATGCCCATATTTGTAATGCACCCCAGAAGACATATCAAGCTATTGGAAAGACTACGTAGGTTCCTAACAATAAGGATTACAGGCTTAAAAATCCTAAAATACCAGAAAAGATTAGAAGCACTGTTTTATAAGCTCCTCAGATTTGACCTATGCCTTGCCTTCTGAGCATTATGTGACCCAGTAGTCCAGGAACCTTTTCAACTCACACAATCTCATAAATACCAGATAAAGAGATCTAAACCTGCTTCAGCAGATCAATAAAACAAGCCGGAGATACAGATTCATTACTCAGCATCTCCCTCACCACTGGAATAGACACCTCTTGCAGATAAAACAGATTACTATACAATCTTCTTGCTTGCATAATTGGATGAGTATTCATGATTTCACCCCAAGCATGACTAGATTGGCCCTCGTCAATAAAAAAGATATAGTCTAGGATGGGGAATGGCAATGTGCAATGGCCATAAGACTCAGTAGCCTTGAATTTCCTATGATTATTATGATAACTTTTTCATCCAGCACATCCACAATCCTTCTGCCTGTGATCAAATTGTTGTGTATGCTGTATGACAGGAATATTCAGCTTGCATTGCAGGACCCATAGTACACTTTCAAGCATATCTTAGCATGTAAAGCACAGCTTCAATCCACCAAAGATAAGTTCAGTTATGAGTGCTGTTATCTTATATGTGCTTTATTTTGCTACGTTCGTCTGTGGATGGCAGATGATGGAAATCCAGCAGCACAGTAATTGTCATCATCACTGGCAAACAGATATGCATACTGCTTATACTGCACACTGACACTCTGAACTGTTAGTTCAATGAAACAGTGGTGGCAACATTTACAAAACACATTTTATTTGTATATCCATAAAGGAAATGAAGACCACCAGCTCACTTGGCTTTAAAAAAGAAAAAAAAAAAAACTGTACCTCACCGGTTTTATCCAGAATATAATGGGTTTATTTAAACTCTCCAGCAATTGGCTGCTACTGAATACCAAAGTCTACAGTTGCAGGTTTGTTCCAGACCCAAATTCTAGCTTTGCAAAATAAGCACACCCATGAGGTGCAACTTCCCATTAGGTCCTGACTGGCCTATAATAGCCTTAGCCTCCAGGGTCTTCAGGCAAGCTCCTGCCTACCTTCTTGCTGATCCTCACCTTAGGAAACCAACTTCCTGTTCTGATGCTGCAGAATACCTCTCTCTCTCTCTCTCTCTATATATATATATATATATATATATATATAAATGTAGTTGGTAATTAGTATCTTGTTGACTAGTAAATGCAGTCATGTTCCTGACTAATTATCTTTGATAAAGTTCTCACATTACATTGCCATTTTCTTAAAAGCACAGCACATATTTACTGTATTCAACATGTTAGAATTATGTCTCCTAGCACAAAATTATGGGTTTTGGCCCATTATGAAGGGTTGTGGTACCCAGGGTAATCATCAACATTCTGATTTGCAAGTCCAGGTCTGTGGGTCACTGTAACCATGAAGGGTTTTAGGGATAGTGCCCACTGGCATAGCTTGGTATTGTCATCTGCCTATCTACTCAGCCATTGTAGAGGGTCATGGTCAGTTACTAAATTGAAAAGCCTACACATTAAATAGTGATTCAAGGACCATAAGGCTCATTTTTGTTAAACATTCTTTCACTGGATGACTGTTTCCTTTCTGCCTTAGTCAGCATCGTGCTGGTACAGTATAGAGGGCATTGGTTACCATGAATGCCCACGGATAGCACTGGTCTTAAACCTGTCTCAGATGCATCATTCTTAAAATCAGGAGACATTAACACACCTTCAGAACACATAATCCTTTTAATTTCATTAAAGGCTGCATCTGCCTCTGAAGATGATTGTGCCTTGACAGGAAGATCTTTCCCTTTGTGAGATCTGTTAAATGACAGGCAATGCTCCTAAAGTTATGGTCAGTCTTTTTGTAGTACCCATCTAGTTCAAAAAAGCCTTAACCTCTCTTTTGGTGGAGGGTACAGACCACTTTTTTTAATAGACTCTATTTCTCTAGTCATGGTCATATTAGTCGGAAAATGGAAACCCTGTATTGGGCAGTTTGACATCTGAGGTCCTTTAATTCTGATCTTTTTTCATTCGGGTAGCAGGAAATGGAATTCCTTGAGCACTATTAAGTTTTTAGTCATTGTTTAGATATTTGATCTGAAATGCAATATTCTGTGCCCTTAGAAGTTTGACTGTTATTGCTTGTTTGTTAAACCTTCTGCCTTGTCTACGTGTGCTTACCTATTTCTCCGTATTCAATCTTCTGAATCTAGGACAGTGTTGTCCATCACTTTGCTTGCTGCTTCTCATTTCATATTCAGAGTTCTCTATTCCTTTATTTCCAGTTTTTATTTTCTAATACCCATCTATTGCTGAAATATTTTTTCATTTAGTTGGCCCATATCAAATAAGGGTCAAAGCTCCCTTTCATTCATTCAGTCACCATAGCCATAATGAACTTCCTTAGCAATGAAGCCAAATGCAAATGTTCTAGTACAGTCACCTAACTGTTATACCCCCATCCCCAAGAATTAGATTATTTATGGTGAGGCTATTGCAGAGTGTAGTCAGTGCTATAAATAACAATTCACTTCCTTTTTGCTATACTTTTTGATATGGCTTTATAAAATATGTGAATTATAACTTGCAAGCTATTACTTCTTTTATAACATTGACTAATGAGTTTGCCACTGCATGCATGATTTGGATTTTGCATTTTTTTTCTTTATCATGATTTCAAAACGACCATTTGTCCCAGCTTGGGTGTAGGCATTCCTTAATCACCAAATGTCTGAAATGCACATTTTTGTTAAAAATGTACTTCTCTGTTGGAGGTTGGTAGTAAGGTCTGTCACCCATTCCCGCAAGGTGCAGCAACTGCTGAAATGGTTATATTAAGTAATGGTTTTAGGAGGATGGGAAGACATTGCACACACCATAAACAGTGTTTAAAATCACAGCTGACATTTCACTTTGAAGTTTTCTTTCATTCAAAATGTTTTTAGAACAACATTGTGTCATTGACATATTCCAGACCAAGTCCAGCAAGCCTACACAGTTGCCAAGAAAAATGAAAACACGGACTTGTGATAGAAATAACATTTAAGTAACTTTTGCAGAGTCAAAATAATGATTGGTTCCCAACACCAAACAGTAGTCAGATGAAAAACATAATTGTGTAAACAGATGTTGTCAACTCCACTCCTGACTAATTTAAGCTATACGGTACATATGACTCTTGACATACAGAGATGGATGTATTTCACGCAGGTGTATAGGTTCATAGCCCATCTAGGCCATTTTAAGCCTAGCCAATTTTCCCCTCAAAGGTGAGAATCAAACACTGTACCCTTTATTTGTGAAGTAAAAACTTTAACCATTATGTCAACTCCCATCTCTTTTGATATGGTAACTTTTTAGATAAAGTACTGCAAAACTTTAATTTGCTGAAATAATTTTACTAAACTTTCAAATAAAAGTGAAAAACTTATCTAGAAATATAACTCCTTCCAAGCTGTTAAGCCTAGGTGTATACTTTTCTAGTTTAAAACTGGGATGGTTTCCCTCTGTATACCCCGGGTATCACTTCTGTGTCACTGTTAGACAGAGGCACAGTATACTAACCTCGAAAAAGGGCATAGCAAAATTAATTTAAAATGGGTGGCGAAAGCCAAACATACTCTGGCTAGGCTTATAAATGCCCTAGGCAGATAGCCTAGTATGAACCTATGAACCTATGAACCTATGAACCTATGTATTGAAGGGATGGAGGTTCTAACCACAACAAAGAAGATTATTTTTGTATTTAAACTGTTTAGTGAATCATTTTTAGTGAAATTTCATCAATCATGACTACACTGGGAGAGCAACTCTTTTCCTCTTCTGGTAATGGATGTGAACAATAGCTGATCCCAGCACTCCCGTGGGATCCCAGCACTCCCATGGGATCCCAACACTCCCTAGTGCTCCTCTTTGCTTTTTTCTATTGATTACACATTTGTATGTCAATACCCATATCTTATTCATTTGTTTCATAAGTATTATTATTATTCCTCTTGAGTAGTTTCATCAGATTTCTTTCTCCAGTATATTACATTGTCCTTCTCTATATCGATTACCTGTCTTTCCATGACAGTTTGCAGTCATTTAGCTCATAAGGTTATTTATTGGCTAATGCTTCAACTCATGGATTTATTTACTTATTTATCTGCTGACGAGTCTTGCATTACTAGTGACTAACTCAGTATAGAACATTTATAGGTTCAAATATCCGAAGGTTTGATGACTAAGCTCACAGCCTATTGGCCAGTAATTAGCTTAATGCCCTGGATACCAGGTTGGAGATTTTGGGTGCCCATGTAGATATCCAGTTGTTTCTTGAAGGTAAAGATTGATGGGCTGAGTTTAATTTA
The DNA here is from genome assembly GCF_019279795.1 of Protopterus annectens. Classification (NCBI taxonomy): domain Eukaryota; kingdom Metazoa; phylum Chordata; order Ceratodontiformes; family Protopteridae; genus Protopterus; species Protopterus annectens. The sequence continues at coordinate 127,188,867 of NC_056730.1, read as the reverse complement.
GAAGGGGAGTTTTTTCTATAGGTAGGGGGGAGTTTCCAATATGAAGATGTAACATTTTTTGAACTCTTGCTATACTAATTTTTGAGGATGACTGTCCTCTTGTGTTCAGGTTATGATCATGGTTTGGTAAGCAAAGGACTTTAAATAAATAGTAAGGGGCTTTTAATACTCTGTATTCCAGACACAAATTTCCTTTTGAGAAGACAATAAGATAGAGAGAAAAAAGAAAAAAAAATGTTACGTTTAATAATTTCTTGATTTGATGACTCTACCCATCAGCTTTATTGCAGAATTTGTCAACTATATATATATATGTCTTAAAGGGATGACTTTACTGAAATGACTATTTAAAATGTTGTAGGGGGTCATGGACAGTTCAGCAACTGGTTATGTGGGGGTATATTATACAGCAAAAGAATGGCACAAGGTGATTATTCAGGGCATCATATTCACTTTTTTAAAGAATCCTTAAATATGATATTCTTTTTACTATGTTTAGCCTGGTATATAAACAGAATGGTTATGTCATTGCGATTAGATCAACAAGGCGGTGGAGTGCTGTTTAGTTTATAGCAAAAGTGGAAGTGATATCTTTTTAGGATGATATCCTGTGTGATTTTTGTACCTTTCAACAATTTTTCATCCACTCAAGATTGTAAAGCTTATGAAGTCCAATAGTTTTGCACTTGATTCGATTCAGCAGAGAAATAATTTATGTGACTGAGTAAAAAAGTGTTTTCCATTTGAGGGAGGGTTAAATGTTTATCCATTAAGTGGGCTTGTTCTTGAAGTGACATGGAGGAGGTGGGATAACATGTTAAAATTGCAGTTAGCATTTATTTATTGCAGTTTCATATTGTTTGTGTATATACTGCCTTGAGCCAGAGTTAGTTTCCTTCTCAGTCAGGAGATAGGAATGAATGTATAATTTTGAGGAGAATGAATAGTGCCATCAAATGTTAAATAAGTAACCAAAACAACATGTTTTAGCTTTCTTTTTTCACAATTTTTTCTTCACAGTTAAAACTTAGTGCCAACTTCCATTTTCACATCCTTTCATGCCTCCTGCAATCCTGCCTATTTGTTGGTATTTTACTTTGAAGGATGTCCCTAGTGACAAACTGTGTGAGCAGTACATGCCAAACTCCATTCAGGATGCTAAGAGTTTTTATATTTTAACTGTTTCTGGCTGGATCAGTCTATGTATTGTTTCTAAGTTGTTTTTAATCTGATGTATACTCCCAAACTTGTAAAGTCATTGTAGGGCCATATACAAGGAATATTAGGGGTGAAGTAAAATGGCCACCCTGCTCCCACTGGACAGCAGAGCTTCTGTGAGTCATTTCATTGTCTCTCACATTCAGAAGACAGCAGGTCTTCATTTCCAACAACTCGCTTCTCCCTACCAGATCTCTGCTGCTGAAGATGCTATGTGAAT
>NC_056730.1:127177429-127184929 GCF_019279795.1 Protopterus annectens | reverse complement strand
GGCCAAATATACGGCCAATGGAAAGTTTCCCTGATGCAAAATTAAAATAATTTTTTTTTTTCGGCGATTTCCGATGTTTAAGCATAGCACAGCACCGCACAAACGGGGTGCGCTATAAAAATCATAAAATAAGGCAATAAAAGCCACAAACATGGAATTTATGAAAATTGTCAAATTTCAATGTAAGGGAATAGCAGGCTGAAGACAAAATGGCCACTGAGTAGGGGTTGCTAAGGGGAGAAGCCCAGTCTAAGACATGTAACCAAGCATTAGTAGGCAATCATATGTAAATGAGTGTTAGTCAATATTGGTCATGCTCACACACAACCACAAATGTAGTGGACTTCAGATCACAACATATGGAAAGGTCACACTGGGCATGCTCACACACTTGGATAAATGAGACACGTCAGGCAACAAACCATGGAAAACCTGAACTGGGCATGCTGACACACTTAGGCCATGTCTGAGTATAGCAGTCAGTCACACATATCTGGCAGTTGTATGTGTTAAGCCAGGAAGCTCCAACAATCCAGCAATCCACCCTGTGCACACAGTTAAATGACAACAGACACATATATTAATATACCGGAACCCTGTCATGATCAAACATGTTACCACACGTTGTTCACAGAAACTGTTAAAGCTATAGCAATAAAGACCGGCAAACAGTAGCAGCAACAAATATTGTGCATCCCAAACATAAACATAGGTGCAGAGGTGAATACTAGGCTGTCTGCCATGGGGAATTCATAAGCCTAGGCAGAGTGTATTTGGCGTCTGCCTCCCCAGTAGAGTAGCCTACTGTGCCTCTGTAAAGTAGGTCACAGAAGGCACCCTTTAAGGCTACTTTGCTGTGCCTCTGTCAAGCAGGGACACAGTGGAGATCCCAGTGGTGAATATGCAATTTCCCATCCATGCGGCTGTATTTTGCTGGAAGAGGGTTGGTGAGGGGCTATGTCTAACTTTAATTGGGATTCAATTCCAGAGTGAGGGGAGCCTGTGAGTAATGAATCTGTCCCTGCAGCATGTCCTATTTATGTTTGTGCCGAGGTTTACGTCCCTGGAGTGTGTAGCTGTAAGGGTCTTGGATGTTATGAGGTGGAGCATGTCCATAACTTCTGGGTTTGAAATGGCTGTGTACATCAGGCATAGATTATCTCTGAGTTGGCGTTAAGCAACTGAGCAGAGCTGGAGATCCTTTAGCTGAGCTGCATAGGACATCTGTGTGTAGCCAATGATTCTCTTCGGGAGGTACTGTTGTGTTCACTGTAGTTGCCACAGGTGTTGGGTAAGGTACACCCCAAAAGGGGCATTGTAGTCAAACATGGTCCTGATGAGTGAGTAGTAGAGGGCCACAATGACCTCACATGATCTACATGCAAACACCCATGTGAGAAGGAGGGCTATACAAAGTTCTTAGCAATGACTCTCTGTCAATGTGCTTAGCAAAGGAGAGGTTATGATCTATCTGGGTCTGTGGGATATTGCTCTGTTATGTAGTAGCTTCCTCCTTCTGTTATACAGCTTATATATGGCTGGGGCAACCAGACAGGTCTCCTGTTTGTGAGGAGTCATGGTTTTATGTGGGATAGTATGGTCAATGCATACCTGCAGCTGCTCATACAATGCATTTGTAAAGAATTCTGCAGATTGGTCTGTATTAACCTCAAGCACGGGGCCTTTGAAGTATTCCACCCCAGTCTTCACAAGTGCAAATTCTGCTTTTCAGAAATTCTTTACAGTGCTTTCCTTGGCTGAGTGTGGGGATGGGATATGGATATCCAGGGAAAGTTGAACATGGTCTGATCTTAACAATGACAGTTCTACCTCTGGTGTGGAACATAGAGTCCCCATGTTGGTGATGATCAGGTCCAATATGTATTCCCCCTAGTGGGTGTGGTGACTGGTTGTGCCATAGCACATGGATTCACAAATTGTAGTGGCTGTAGGGTGATGTTGAGGGCTTGAGTAGTATCCCCAGTCAATATTTGTGTACCTGAAGTCAACCACTATAATGGTGTGTGTGAATACCTTGATATCCGACACTGTACCTAGGAAAGCCAAGTGTGGTTACTGGGTATGGGTGGGTGGTCTGAACTACACACCAAACCAAAAGGCAGTTTTGCACAATGGTAGGTGTATATGTATGGCCTGTCATGCTTAGTGCAGTGGCACCAACCCAGAGGTGTGTGTATCTGTGATGTATATGGATACACCCCCTACTTGTGTACTGTGTCACAAGTCCTGTGGTCACGAAGCGTGGTATAGAACATAACCTGGCAGTGCCAGTGTGCATATGTGACCCTGAACTAGGTTTCTGCGAATGCACAGATATTGTTATCCCCCATACTGAGGGATAGTTAAAAATGTGCATTCTTCTTTGGAAAGACTGATGATGTCAGCACCCTATAAATACAGCAGGAGAAGGGAAATCATCCAGTAATGCGAATAGCGTGCTGCACTAATGTGTCTGTCTCAAGTATCATAACATTTTTAGGTAGGGGTTTGAATCTTGCAAACTCTGTGTGTGTGTATGTTTGTGTATGTCTGCAATTCTTTGTGAAAGAATGGCCATTTTGAAGACTGGGATAGCATACTAAAAGATGTACATTCTTCTTTGGAAACACTGATGATGTCAGCACCCTATATATACAGCAGGAGAAGGAAATCATCCAGTAATGCGAATAGCGTGCTGTGCTAATGCATCTCTCTCAAGTGCCATAACCTAGTTAGGTAGGGGTTTGAATCCTACAAATGCCATGTGCACGTTTGTCACACAGTTTGTGAATGTGTTGTGTGTTTTGCTTTCATTATTGTATGACATATTATTATAACAGTAGTTGCCTTGCACACATCAGGTATGTGTTTGCCACATACAGATATGTACCTGTGACCTATAATAGTTCCTATGTGTGAAGCCTGCCTTATATGAATACAGCTGTTACCTTTGCCGCCATGTGCCGCAGCATACCAGACCTTAGGCCATACATGTATGTTGGTGACAATGCAAGCTACTGCAGTGATCTGTGTCCTAGGCCAACTATGTGACACACACCCATGAAAGCTTTGATAGATTAATGTGGGTGACGGTTCATGTCTGCAGTATATGTCAGACATGTTAAAACACAGCAAAGTCTGTGAGTGATGGCCATCCAGTGTAGGTGTATGGCAACTGTTGCCGATATGCATACAGACACCTTCTTGCTTAGGTGATACACAGAGGGACTGCAGAATACCTTTGGAAATGTGAATATCACAGGATAGACAAGATAACACCTGTCCACATGTACACACCATTACCCATTCTACATGATGGGTGCTACCACCTACATGGTACTGTTGGAATACTATATTAACTACATGCCGATGACAATGCCACAGTAGTGTTACAGCAATATACCATGGCTTGGACAACAGGTATCTGTCTGTATGATACCCTTGTGGTGGTTAGGTGTGTCATGTGTAGAATGCATTGTAGGTCACTGTATGTATTTGCAGTCATGGATGGACATATCCATAGTGTGTTGGCATGTACATGAGACTGCTATATGCCAAAGGGTATTATTCCCAGGGATGTGTGGGGCTCACAATGGCTACTGCTATAGTGTAGTACTGCAGGGATATCACTGACACCAGGTTCCTACATCTGTGTATCAGTTGAGGAGACACCATGTAATGATCATTGAATGTCAGGCTATGTAAACTGTGTATACTACCAGAATGCAGACCATTGACATGTGGAAACCGTATCACCCACAGCATACTGTCAAACCATGTCATGTTCCATGCTGACCATGTTCACAAATGTACACCTGCAAATCGGTGATGCAAACATCACACATGTACTGTCCACACCCCAACACATGCAGGCACAGGTACACACAACAGCCATGTGGCACATGTGCAGACAGTACACTTTGGGAATTAACACTGGTGTATACAAAACTGCAATGACAAACATAGTTAATGCATCATGCATGCTCGGATCTACCCACAACAATATCATTACACTGCACTGTTAACAACATGATAATAATACTACAGTGCTATGTAGTCACCCTGTGCATCAGTACCATGCTAGCCTGTTCCAGCATCAATGTTACAGATGGCAGGAGGTGGCACAGTTTCATCATATGCACAGGGTGTGTACCTGGTTTGCCAGAGTCTGCCATTGACACATCCAATTGACATGTATGTGTATGTGTGTTAGTGAGGGACAACAGTACAAGCAGGGGTAACGTTGCTGCTATGTGTGTGTGTGTATGTGTTAGCCCTAGGTGTTAGCATTATGTGTGTGTGTATGCATGCACACAGTTCCACCATGTGGCTGCCATATATGGGTGTTTGTGGACAGCCACAGACTGTGTCTGCCAGGTCATACAGGTCACTGTCTCTGGCCATGGACATGGTACCTGTGCCTGGCAGGGGTGCTACGGACAGTATCAGGTACTAAGCCAGACTGGGTACTGTCATCAGAAGCAGTGGGTTGATGACTGGACACACATCCCTGCTTGGACTGTCCAGAGCCATGTGCACGTGGTCTTCTAGGACGGCCTACTGACAGCACAGACCCAGCATTGCTGGGGCTGGTACTGGCACTATGGGAGCGGCTGTGGGTTTGCTGTCGTCCACGATGACTGGCAGCTGATAATGTTGCTGGCAGATGTCCATGTCGACACCTCAACCATCCTGCACTGTCCTGGCTCCTGGACATGTAGTTGTGGAACAGATCTAATGTGTCCCCCCAACGTCTATCAATGACCTCGCTGATGTTACAGATGGCAGATGCAACGTTATGCATAGTGTCATTCATAGCAGTGCGATGTGCTCTAAGCTCCCTCAGACCCTGTCTGGTGTACCGTTCCATATGTGCCTGTGCCTGCATTACAGCCCGGAACATAGCTGAGGTTGATAGACCTCTGTGGGCATGTCTGACAGGGGCAGTACGACCACGGATGCTCCCACGAGAACCCCTGGACATCTGCCTGTGTGGTACCATGTCAGGAATCTGGCCATGGCTGCTGGGAGGGGATGCATGTGCCAATGATACCACACTACCCTGGTCAATGCCCACTGTATGCTGTCCCTCAGCTAAGGACTTTGGTGACAATGGATGTATCGGCAGGATGACTGTGCACATTGATGGGGTTGACTGCTGTGTACTGTCAATTGGTTGACCAACGACAGACCCTGTCACACCTCCCTGTGCCATTACACATGTATCATCATTAGCACTATCCCCAGCAGTGGCTTCAGGTTCCCTGCTGCACTCCACCAGAGCAAAATCAGAACCTGTGAGAGGAAGATAGGAAACACAGTTTACAAATGTGTACACGATATTAGCACACATGCACACATGCACACAGGTGCACATGCACACAGGCGCACAGGCGCACATGCACACAGGCACACATGCACACATGCACAGAGGCGCACATGCACACATGCACACATGCACACAGCCGCACATGCACACAGGCGCACATGCACAGATGCACACAGGCACACATGCACACAAGTGCACATGCATAGATGCACACATGCACACAGGCACACAGGCACACATGCACACAGGCACACTCCTCAGTACAGCAGATACAAACACAGACACATCTGCAATCCAGCACATACACAGTACTGTGCGCATTGATGGGGTTGACTGCTGTGTACTGTCAATTGGATGACCACCGACAGACCCTGTCACACCTCCTTGTGCCATTACACATGTGTCATCATTAGCACTATCCCCAGCAGTGGCTTCAGGTTCCCTGCTGCACTCCACCAGAGCAACATCAGAACCTGTGAGAGGAAGATAGGAAACACAGTTTACAAATGTGTACACGATATTAGCACACAGGCACACATGCACACATGCACACATGCACACATGCACACATGCACACAGCCGCACATGCACACAGGCGCACATGCACACATGCACACAGGCACACATGCACACAGGTGCACATGCACACAGGCAAACATGCACACATGCACACAGGTGCACATGCACACATGCACACAGGTGCACATGCACACATGCACACAGGCACACAAGCACACAGGCACACTCCTCAGTACAGCAGATACAAACACAGATACACCTGCAATCCAACACATACACAATACTGTTGTAGGGTGGGTGACCGTTTCACAAGGAAAAACATCACTGCACACGTGTCAGCATGCAGGTTATGTGTTGCACAGGAACATGCAGTGCAAGTGTAGACAGCCCTTGTTAACAACAGTATACGTGTACTTGATGCTTGTGTGTAGTTGTTCAGTGATTGTCTCCACCCTGGGACACAATGTGTGCAAGGACATTACAATGTTGTGCAAGTGTTACAAGCTGTGGGTGCATAGATTTGCACACACACACACACACACACACACACACACACACACACACACACACACACACACACACACACACACACACACACACACACACACACACACAAAACACATGATGGTGCTACACAATAACAGCTATGTGTACTTTTGTGGTCAGTGGAACTGGATGTGGTGTAGTAACATGAGCCATGATCAACATGCTTCTTGTGGTCAGTCAACAATAATAATGTGTGCCAGACAGGCAGCTAGCATGCTGTACCTGAAGTGCAGTAACATGACTACATCCACAATTACACAGCCACTTATTACATGGGTGTGTAAGGTGGCCAATAGTGAGCATTGCCTAACATGAATGTATTATTTGTTCCAGACTGTTGCACAAAGACATCATAGGCCTCTACCCCTCAGGTATATTATGTGTGCTGCGTAGATAAGTGGGATGCTGAAGGCTGGCCATACAGCAGATGTCATACTTGGACATGTGTAGCAGGCTAAGGTGTAGTGTGTATGCCAAACATGTGTGTGTTGTGTACATGTGTATCTGGTGTGCCTATACAATGTCCAGTACTGTGTTGCCACACATGTGTGTCATGCTCTGTGTATTGCATGTGAGTGAGGCAGCTACTGAGAATAATGGGATATGCATAGTCTCACAGCAAACATGCACAGCATGCATTATGTGTAGGTGTGTTACATGTGCACACATTACACCTCCATATGACATGCACATGTAATTAGCATTGGTATTGTTATTACACACTCACCAGCATGGATTGGCTGCCTTGCTGTCACTCCAGAGGGACCTGCAAACATATGAGAGTGATTGCCAGTGGCCACAACTATGCCTTTGATACTGTGAGTATGATAAAGTACAGTAGTACAACAGGTGGCATTCACAGGTGTACAGATTATGCTCAGAATATCAATCTTGCAGAAGACTGGGCAGGTTAACAGCTACACAAACAGTACACATCTCACACATGCATAGACTACCAGTACAGAGAACAGTCAACTACAGATATGGGATGTTACCTGCACACTCCATTTCAACATGCTGGGTGGCTCCGGCCTCCATGATGACACATGTTTGTGGATGTTCTTGTTGGCCTGGAGCCACAACACTTAGGAGGTGCTCCTCCACAC
>NC_056730.1:127089929-127172429 GCF_019279795.1 Protopterus annectens | reverse complement strand
AGACTGACAGGGGTATTTTATTTTGCTGATAAGCAGACTACAGGCCTTGTCATACAGAGTGACTAAGGCACTTTTAAGCAGTTGTAAGTGGGTTTGCGCTGATTTGCGCAGTGCTTACACATGCGCACACTCGCTTAGCTAAGCACACACAAGCGCACACCTGCTGACTACTGCTTAAAAGTGCTTACTCCCACTAACACCCGCGCTAATTTCTTTTAAAGAAAAGAAAATGGGGAGATAGGAAAGTGGTGAAAAATGGGGCACAAAGAGGGTAGGACAGTAGGAAAACAAGCTTGGTATGTGCAGGAAGGATGTAAGGAAGGCCCATAGCTGCCCATTTCTTTATTAGCAACAGCTGTGCATATGTGTGAAATTTGGTGTGAATTTTGAATCCTTCCACCCCTGAGAGATGGGTGAGGACAACAAAATATGTTGTACTGCCAATTAGAATTATCAGTTTACATGTCCAGTGGACATGTGTGTGAATTGGGCAGCTATGTATGGGGTGTAATTTTTTTGTGGGAACCGAGTGCCCTTTTTTATTTTTTTTAGGTGAGAGTGGAATGTGAGGTACAGGAAGTAGGTATATTTGAGGAGGTAGGTTGGGGAGGTTAACAGACAAGACAAACAAGACGCATACAGGGGCGGAGTAAGACACATGTGAGGGGTAAACACAAATGACGGGGACGGATGTTTGGATATCGCAAGCCCATGAGCCCACAGATGGCAACAGTGGAACTGAAATCCCTACCCATAGGCAGTTACCACTGCGCCTTCACATCCCAGGCCGGGGCTGTGCTGGGGGCTGGATAGGACAGGCAGGCACACCCATGAGTTGCGCCACCCTCGCCTCAAGCTGGCATAGGGGATCAGTCACAGAACGCCTGATCTCACTACGCACCACAGACCGGACCCTATGAAGGGTGAGTGGAGGCTCTCCTCCGGCCATGCTTGCAGAGGGGGGAAGAGCCCCATCCCCTGCAGCGCTTCCACCCGAAGGTGGCACAGGGCCACCGGAGGAGGAGGTACCGGCCTGGGCACTGGTGCCAGGTGCACTCACCAACTGAGGTGGGAGAGGTGGGTCCGCTGGAACCCGCCTTCCCTGTTGTCCTATGTTTAGCAGCATTTTATGGCATTTTGGGTTAGTAACAAACAACACCATTCAAAATTAGTTGTAACAGCATGCATCAGTATTCCCATTAACCAAACACCCATGAATTCCGAACATTGAGCACCAATCATAACACATGCATATTTAGAACAACAGTGCACATTCCAACAGCATGCAGGGTTGATTGGTGGCAACAGGCCATCAGGTTTGGATATGTGAACAGAGCACATGCATCAACGTACATGCAGATATGTATAAACCAACAGGACAAACGTCCATGGGAATTAATTGTGAATACACATACCCAGTTTGGTGTGGAATGGCATAATTTGTGAAAATAGGGTAGGGTGGAGAAATATTACATTATCAACTTAAACTACCTATACATATACTGTACATTCCTAGTAGATGCAGATATATATCCCCTACATGTATTATTACAGTTTCTTGTACGTAACCTTAGGAATGTTGGTGATGGGGATGTTACTGCTACATTAATATACATTCCATTTTTATTCATATATGTTCATATCTGGCTGTGTTCAGGTACAGCGTCCTGCTACATTTGATTTATATGGGTCTAGACAACTGTGGATGTTCAGCATTTCATACAACCATACTATTTCCATAATGCAAGGGTACAGCAACATATACAATTTGTGGGATGGACACAGTCCATGTTCTTTATTTTATTTAACACATTACACTCTTTGGTTGTGGCTCTCTCATTCATTTCATAATGTAGTGACTGCAGTATACCTTTATTCCAGACTTATTACAGATTTTTTGGTGGCTTTAAACTGTCTTTCTCACACTCTCTCTCAATTATTTTATATTTACATTTCAGACTGGTACTTAATTCTAGGCTTTATTAACATTTATTACAGGTTTACAACAACCCTTTCCAGCTGACTCACTTATTTCATATGGCAGAATTTACAAGGATGTATTTGACACTTGCCTATCCTTTGTTGATTGATTACCACTCATTTTCTGGCTGCAGCAGTTATCTGATATTACAATACAGGTGGGCACTTCTATTTGAGACTTGTTTAATCTTTATTACTGGATTGCATGACACTATTTTCCAGGCTGCATCACTTATCTAATCTTACAATACTAGCAGAATCTTTCTTCTAGGCTTATTTGACCTTTATTAGTGGGTTACAACACTGAACTCTTTTACAATCTGTCTCACTTATATTCTATGACAATACCAGCTAAATAATTACTAACCTGCCTGGTGGCGCAACCTCAGCAGCCTATCAGCATAGGCTCGCTGATTTGCAGAATGAACACCTGCAGCTGTAATATAAAGAAAGTAATATTGGAACATACGTCTCCATACTATAGGCTAGGATAGCATTTCTTACATATTAATTACATGGATACTTACTCAGTAGTGGAGCGTTGGGCATTTGGCGGGCCTCCTGGATCCAACAGTTCAGTTGGTCCTCCTTCCATCGCTTCAGGTCTGCATGGTGGTGACGGACCTGTTCACCAGTCCTTGGAATGCCTGTGGCACTGGTGAGATCATGTGCCAACCGGTTCCACGCCTCTGCCTTGTATGCACCCCAGTGAACCTGGCCCTGCATGAGTTGTGCTTCATGATCATGGACTAGGAGCCAAACCATATATTTTGACTCCTCAACACCCCACCTTTGTGCTCTAAAGCGACTTCCCTCTCCTGCACCTGTCATTCTGACTGCAAATGGGTACCACAATCAGTTATGCTGTGAATTCCCACCTATGGGGCTTATATATGCCGGTTTTCCCACACTTATCTGTGATTGGCCATTTTGGATATTTATCAGTTTGAAAAAAACTGCTTTGTCATGCTTCTATTTCCATTAATGCCTATATATATGCTAAAACTGCATTTCTCAGTACAACTGCCATGGCTTATTGGTAAAGTACTTTGACTATGGTGCACAGTATCCCAAGTTCGACCCTGAGCATTGTTTTTTTTATTTTACTACTGTCTAGACAAGCTAGGAGGTGTGTCTGTGTGAAGGCAGCTTTGATACAGCTTGCCCAATGTTGCTCGACGGTAAGCTGGTTGGCGCACTACGCAGCTTCGCACAAATGGCTTACACTGGGTAACGTGTTATTTAGCTATGAGCACTCATATTATGCTGGGTGAAGCACTGCTGATCTATGGGCACTCATTTTAAGCGTGTTAAAGCGCTGATCAACTCCGGGCACCCATATTCAGCTTGCTAAAGCCTTGCTAAGATATGGGCAAATATGATCCTTTTTTATATTTTATTATGTCGGATTTCTTCAAAAATACATGGCCCATTTCATTACATTTTACTTAAAATATAGTCATATATATATATATATATATATATATATATATATATATATATATATATATATGTCAGGGATTGTTTCATGCTTATTTAAATAAAAATGGAAAATGATGTTGTGGGGGCTCGAACCGTGACTACCTCCTCTTTGGCCAATGTCTCTACTGCTACGCTATTGCTACTTAGCTTAATTTGCATATTTAGATCTTATATGCTTTTCAGTGTTTACTAACTGTGGCTGAGCGGAGGGCATACCTGCGCAAATGAGCGCAACTATGGGCAAACATTTTGGAAATTATAAAAAAAAATTAAACTGCTATTTTTACGTTTTACATTACAGTTGGGTTTATAGTCTGTGAGGGCATGTGTGGTGTTGTGTTCCTTGACATTTCCGCGCACTCGCTCGTGGGTGTTTACTTTCAGGACTCTGACTCTTCTGGGGGCGTGTCTCTTTGCAGAACTTGGCATTCGGACATGCCCCCTACTTTCCTACACGAGCCCTGTTAGCCTAGGGTATGATTCAGCATGCCCTCATGAATATGCATGGCATGCTGACATCATACTGTTAGACTACAGCCTCCATGTAAGACATATTAACTCTTACATGGAGGTTTTGTGAATCCGGCCCAAAGTCATTTCAGCCATACAGAGTTATTCTCTTATAAGGAGTGACACTATGATCAGTATATTATAAGTTTGTTGGTAAAGTGAAAGGCAATTTGCTTGGTGAAAGTGGTTAGTAAGTATTGGAATTAAGGTAAGAAAGTAAACACTGCTACTGGGATATCAATATACAGTCAGAGACATTATGTGATTTAATGGAAAAAGTATTAAAGTGAATAAAGAAAGGGGCTGAGAGATAAAGTTAGCCCAGAGCAAGACACATGACTCTTTTTTATTCTAATCTCAGTTGTTATATAGCAGTATATTATATTACAGAAAACTCGTAATTTTGGTAATTCTAAAAATTATTCATTATCAACGTACATGTTTGAAAACTAATCTCTAGTAGATTGTGACATCATCCTTAGCTCATCATTTTTTTGCATGTTTCTATTATTTTTATGCAGTGCTTGCTTAAGGCTTTTCTCCATGTAAATCCGCTAAATATGGCCCATTTTCCTGGTGCAAACTGAGGCATCCATTGTAAATTAAATAAAAAATGCCTACAGATAGAATATTATACCCAACCGTATTAAGGCCTTCCAACTGAAAATTATTGGAGCTTTTTTTTAATGTGTAATGCTGATGAAACATATCATATGGCTTCAATTATGTATTACTGATGCCCATGGAGAGAATCCAACACTTGGCGACATGTAGTTTGGTTATGGCCAATACTGCATTCCTTCCTCAGCCACTTTAAGCATGAATATTCTTAAAACAGTGAAGCCTAGGTTTCATTATGAATGTTCTTTTCTTTCTTGTGTATGTCCAGAGTTTCACCTCTTAGAAGTTGCCAAATTGCACATCAACATTTAAAGAAATCACACTCTTGGCAATGGAGCTTCCAGCCCTAAAAAAGTTTATTATCCTTATTAACATCAGACTGTTAGCATGGCAAACACCTTCGAAGATTGGAAAATATAAATAAAAAACATTCTGTAAAATCTGCTGCAATATTACATAACCAAGCCAGAACATTAAATAAACTAACTAGTTAAAAATTCCTATGTTTAAAGTGCCTAAATATATATGACATGTTTTATAAAAATATTTTAAAAATATCTGCTATTCTATATACTTATCACAGGAAGTATTTCATAAATAATTTATTGTTTAAACCAATATGTTTAAAGCATTCTAGACAAAACTAACCAGGTTTCTTTTTGTAGCAAAATCTCAGATGGATTTAGAGATATGGCTGGATGATGACACACACATATGATTAAAAATTAAATCTCTTTTACACTGGTTATGCGTTTCAAAAATGTAAAGATGCTGGACTGGTCCTAAAATCCCTAATATGCTCCTGTATTCTATTTCTACCCTGTCATGCAATCTGTTAGTTGTGGTATTTATTGCAAGGACATCTTAGGCTGTACACTACTGTGTTTGATAACAGGTACAAGTTCTTAGGGTCTTAGAGTAGGCCACATTACAAAGGAAAGTACAAGTGTGTAAGTAAACATACCATAACAGTAAATGTTTGAATGATCACTGCTGCAGTAGCCTTAGCCAAATGGGTTATATCCCACCAAACATATAACATCTGACCAGCTTCCAAAGCTTAAGGACACTTTCCATGTGCCCAAACTGTGAAGCGGCTCAAGCTGAGCTGGATAAAAGACAAGTTCCAGTGTGAAACCCTTCAGAGCTTTCCTGCTAGCTGAGAGAGGAAGGCTGAGCCCTGAACTGGTAAGGTGAGGAATAACAAAAAATAAAAGTCTACACTCTGGCATAAAAAGCACCAAAACACAAGAGGGTGGAGGGAGGGAGCAACTACTGCATGAGTGATCACTGGGACATCTACTGTTATGGTAAGTTCAGCTTACACAGCTGTAGTGTGTTCTTCAAATTGATAACTGCTGTAGTAGCCTTAGCTATATGGGTAGATTACCATAGGTAACTATATTTGGGAGGTGAAAGGGGATGGGTCCAGAAGGCCCTGGAGAATGGTCCTAGCAAAACATAATCTAGACCTAGAAAAGTAATTCAGTTTACAGTGCTTTGTAAAAGTATGTACAGAGGACCAAGATGCAGCTTCTAGAATACTTCTAGAATCCAACTCTTTCCAAAAAGCTATAGAAGAAGCCAAGGTCCTTCAGAGTGGGCCTTGACCCTGCCAGGAATATATTTGTCATGGTGAGTATAACAAAATGTAATAGACTTAGACAACCATTTGGAAATAATCTGTTTTGACACTGGTTGTCCCTTCTGCTTATCTTCATAAGAAATGAACAATTAATCTGATGATCTGTGAGATTTAGTTCTGTCAAGATAGTATTTGAGTTGTCTGTGAAAGGTCCAAGGTACGGGGTATACTTTCTCCCTTATTTTTATAATCAGGAAAGAAAATGGGGAAATGGATAGTTTGGCTTAAAGTAAACTTGGTTACCACCTTAGTCATAAAAGAAGGATTCGTTCTCAAAGAAACTCAATCCTTGGAAAATGAGGTAGAGTTGACTCACCATAAGAGATTGTAACCTAGATACCCTTCTTGCAGAGGTCAGAGCAATCAGTAAAACTGTTTTCCTTGTTAAGAACCTGAAATCAGCCAGATTAGCTGTTTCAAATAAATTAAGTGTTAGTTTCTCTAACTAAAAATCCCAAGGAGAAGCCACAGGTTTACTCTTATGCAAAACCCCTTTCAAGAACATTTTGACATGTGACTGCCTTGAAAGAGGAGGATCAATGGGCAGACATGCTGAAATGGCTGATAAATGAACCTTGACAGAGGAATACGAAATGCCATAGGATAGTAACTCACTCAAATATTGTAAAACCAGATAACACCTAGCATTGAATGGGTGCTTGTTATGTTGTTGGGACCATCTAGAAATCTTTTCCATTTGTTAATATATGATTTTTTAGTAGCAGACTTTCTTGCCTCCATTAGTACCTGCTGCATGTCCTCAGAAAACAGGTGCCTAAAAGGAATTAAGACATTATCATTCAGTCAGCCAATTGAAGATGATTGATGTCACGGTGTATCAAAAACTCTTGTTCTTGTGTGAGTAGCTCCATTCTGTAAGGAAGCTTGAGGCAATTGACCCTGACCATTTCCAAAAAAGGGAGAACCACAGTTGCCAACTTGCCTGGGCCAGAATGGATTCACTATAATGATCTTGAGATATTTTTTTTGAATCTTCAGAAGTACCCTGGATATTAGTGGAGAAGGTAGAAAGGCATACATGAACATTCTTGTCCAAAGAAAAAGGGACTGCCTTCCAGGGCTTCTTGTATAGTCATGGAACAAAATTTTGCCAGTTCATTGTTTACAGAGGAGGCAAAGAGGTCTACTTGAGGAACTTCCCACAGATGGATCATAAGTTCATAGGTTCATAAGTTGGTACTAGGCTATCAGCCCTAGTGCCTATACAAGCCTAGCCATAACAATTCCCTAGCTATTTCTTCCCACAGTATTTACTTCCCTGGACCACTGTCTAGCAGTGTGACTGACATGATCCCCGGGGTGAATTTCTTGTCTCTCATCCAGTCGTCAAGGTTCCTTTTGAAAAGGGCCAAAGAGGCTCGCTGCTTGACATGTATGGGCAGTCTATTCTAGAGTCTGGGTAGTCTCTGGGTCAGGAACCTATCCCTCCAGCATATTTTGTTTATTGTGATGACAAGGTTTAGATCCTTGGAGCGTGTGGCTCTGATGGATTGGGATTTCTTTAAGTGTAGCATGTCCAACAGCTCTGGGTTTGACATGGCCTTGTATGTTAAGCAGAGATCGCCTCTGAGTAGACGATATGCAACAGAGTATAGCTGGAGTTCTTTTAGATGGTCAGCATAGGGCATCTGCTTTAGGCCTGCGATTCTTTTAGTGAGGTATTTCTGCGGTCTTTCCAGTTGTTGCTGATGTCTTGAGAGGAACATACCAAATGGGGTGTTGTATTCTATAATATGTCTAATGGGGATGAGTACAGTGGGACAATGACCTCCTTTTTTCTGGATGAAAAGCCCTTAGTGATGAGGTGTGCCACATAGAAGGATTTTCTGACTATTGAGGTGATGTGGTTATCGAAGGTGAGACCACTGTCCACCTGTGTCCCTAAGTCTCTTATCACACTTTCAGTGTTTAGTGTACTGCCACCTATGTGGTAATTCACGGGTACATGTTTTTTCCCAAAGGGAATAACTATACATTTCTTGGCATTGAGCTTGAGCCCATGGCTCTGGCATCAAGCATCTGTTTCTGTAAGGCCCTTTTGTAGACTATCCACATCATTTGGGGATTCAATAATGGCTCCCAGTTTGCAGTCATCTGCAAACTTTGTTAGCCAAAGTCCCTTAGTGTTTGCCTGTATTTCAGAGAAGTAGATGCCAAACAAGAGCGGTCCCAGGACTGAACCCTGAGGTACTCAACTTGTCACTTGTCTGGAGCTGGATTTGGAGTTGGCTACTTTTACAGTGTGGGTTCTGACAGTAAGCTAGTTGGCAAACCATCAGGTGACGTAAGGATTAATGCCCAGCTTAGTAAGTTTATCTATGATTCTAGAGTGGGGGATGGTATTGAAGGCCTTGGCAAGGTCCAGATAGGCTGTGTGGACTGCCTTACCCTTGTCCACAGCTCTGGAGACTGATTCGAAGAAGTCAGTCAGGTTCAGGAGACAAAATCGGCCCTTCACGAACCCAAACTTTGTGGGTTCCAATATTTGAAGGTTGCCAATGTCTTTGTTTATAAATTCCATGATAATACTTTCCATGGCCTTGCAGATCAGGCTCGTCAGACTGATGAGACGGTAGTTCCCAGGATCCAAGGTGGATCCCCCCTTGTGGAGTAGGATAACTCTAGCTGTGCGCCACTCAGTGGGCAAGAAGCCTGAAGTGAGGCTATGATTAAACATGACACTTAGGAAAGGTGCCAGTTCATTTTGTAGTTCATGTAGTACATAGCCTGGGATGTCATCTGGTCCCATGGATGCTGTATTCTTAGCTTTTCAGAGTGTGTTTTTCATCAGTGTGGCCATTATTACCAGAATTTGGCAGTCTTTTGGTATTGAGATGGACCCTTTAGGGGGTGAGAGGGGGGTGAAGCTGGCACTGAATCATTCTGCCAGGATATTGGCAATATTCTTGGGATCAGTATATTTAATGCGATTCTGTTGTATCTCAGAGCAGATCTGAGCATTGCCAATTCTTGACATAGCTATAGAATGTCTTGTGGTTGTCTTTGGAATCTTTGGCAATCTTATTTTCGTAGCTAGCTTTGGAGGATTTTATGAGGGATCTCAGCTTCTTACTGAGGCTGGTAAGGGAGTTTTTTGCATCCTGGGATTTTCCTCTTTTCTGCAACAGTTTCTTCCTTTTGTTGTAAAGTCTATTTATGGCAGGAGACCACCAGATTGGCTTCCTGTTTTTGGAGGAGAGCATCTTGGTTCTATTTGGGATGGCACGATTCATGCATGAGTGGATGTGCTCGTACAGTGCCTTAGTGTAGGATTCAGCAGTTCATAGATTAGCTTCCACACACTAGGTTTATAGATTAGCACTAAGCTAACTGCCCTTGCGAGCCATTTTAAGCCTAGCCAATTATCCCTTGTGAGACTCAAACCCTGTACCTTGTGTTTGTAAGGCAAACACCTTAACCATTAGGCCACCCTCCCAACCAGTTGAACTTTCAGTTCCCATCTGCATGGGTGTCATGAAATTTGTCATTTCTGACTTGAGTAGCATGAAGTTGGCTTTGGAGAAGTTTTTTTATGGAGGTTTCCTTACTGGGGGGTGGGAGAGGGATGTGAATGTCAAGGGTGATTAGCTTATGGTCAGATCTGACCAATGAGGGGGTGACCATAGGTGTGGAGCACCCATGTTGGTAATGACCAGGTCTAGGATATTGGAGCCCCTGGTGAAACTATGGATTAGTTGATCCAGGGCATTGGAATTTATGAATTCCAAGAACCGTTGGGCAAAGGTATTGGTACATCAGCAGTTTTCCCAGTTAATGGCAGTGTAGTTGAAATCACCTAGTATTAGCATGTTTGGTTGTATCTTAATATTTTCCAGTATGTTTAGAAAGGTGTAGTAAGAATCTTGGGGCATGGTGGAGGATTTGTTGCAAGTTACAATTTGGATTGCAGTCTTACCTAGTGTTAGTTGCACTTGGAGAATTTCAGACCCATTGTATTGGGCAACTAGCCTGGTAGTGTGAATATCCTTGGTGAATATGGACACTCCTCCACCTTTAGTGTTTCGGTCCTGTTTTGGTGGAGGGTCTACTCTGGTCCTGCTCAGTTTGTCTGCCACACAGTTTTGCTCTGACAGAATGTAGGATTCCTGTAGAGTAAGATTGTACTGTAAAGCTATATACCAAGCTAACATGGCTAGTCTGTAAAGGGGGTACAACCTGGTTTCCCCTTGCTTGTTGATATACTACATGGCCATGGTATTGTCTGAAACCATGTGAATTGGTCCCAGGGACAAAAAATTGTTCAGACAATTGAGTGCCTTGATCAAGGCAACCATCCCCTTGATATTTATGTGCTTGCATCTTGTCCTTGGTGTCCCACACCCCCTGTACTTTTATTTCTCTTGAAACTGCACCCCAAGCAAAGTCTGAAGTATCTGTGATGACTGGCTGCTTTGGAGCAGGTGGTGGGACAAGTGGAGACTTTGATTTAAGGATATCTGTTGCCTCCACCAAGGGATTTCTGTTCTGACAAACCCCAATACTGGGATCTGAAAAGATAAATGGTGTTCATGCTGGGACCAAACAGATTTCAGATACCACTGTATCTTTCTCATGTGGAGTCTTGCCAATGATATCATGAGAATCATAGATGCCATGTGACCCAAAGTCTGGAGGTATTCCTTCAAAGTGGCTGAAGTCTGAGTGGAAAAACTAAGAAATAGATCTAAATAAAGATCTATTTTTTCCTGTGGAAGAAAAACTTTTTGAACTGAGGTGTCTAGTTGACATCCCAGGAACACAATCCTGTGTGAAGTCAAGAAAGACTTGAATGTTCTCATCCCAGCTTGTCCAAGAGATCTTTCACCCAAGAGTGAGATTCCTGACATTTTGAAAAAGACTCAGCAAAGATAATTAAGTCATCTAAATACAGGTAAAATGGATACCCTGTAGCCTATAATGAGCTATAACTGGAGCCACTTTGTGAACATTTTTGGTACAGTGGATATTCCGAATGGGAATTCAGAGAACTGAAAATGTGACGCAGACACACAAAACCTTCAGAAAAGCCTGAAGTCTGGATGAATATGGATGTGATGATAAGCATCTTTTAAGGCTAGTGTTACCAGTAAATTTGAAAGAGAAAGAAGAGACAGCAGGTTGTGAACTGACATCATTCTGAATTTAGGCACTATCACAAACAGGTTTATGAAAGAAAGATCCAGAACTGGTCTCCAAGCATTTTCTTTCTTTCTCTGGGACTAGAAATATCCTTGAATAAAACCTCTTCTCCACCTGGTTCTTTAACTCCTTGGGACAGCATGTGATGAAGAACAGGTAGAAACAAAATAGTCTGATCTGCAGCATGAGAAATGACCCCTTGGAAAGAAGGAATTTCCTCCCTCTGCCATTTGCAACCCTGATGAATGATTTTCATAATCCATTTGCCTGAAACACTCTGTTGCTAAAGAGAAAAATGGAGATTCAGACTTTCTGGAAGGAAAGATGGCCAGGGTGTAAGAGGGACACAAGGTCTCCTGAACAGCCATTCAGACTTGTTGTTGTTGTCTCATTTATTTTGGGAAGTTGAGACTGCTTTTTTGAACCCCCTTGCCACTTCTTGTTAAATGTTTGTTTACCTGAATTTTGTTGAGACTGTTTATTCTGTTTTTTGCTAAAACTTGATGAGGAGAAAGAAAATGCCTTGGGCAATTTATAAAAGGAGGGCTTAAAAATCAAGATTCCCTGGATAAGCTTGCCCCTTTCAGCACAGTTTTTGTTCACCTCTGCAGGAGAGGTGCCAAATACTAAACCTCTAGCCAATGGAGAATCTAAAATCTCATTTCTAACATCATCTGGAAAGTTCTGAGAATGGCGACAAGCAAACCTCCTTAAAACCATACCAGTGGCCATAGCCCTGGAAGAAGTATCAACAGAGTCATACACACACTGCAAACAATGAGTAGTGACCTGTGCAACAGAAGAAACTAAGTTAAAGCAGATTTTTCTTCACAAGAAGAAACTGTAGTTAAATCATTTCTCATACTTTCACAATATGTCAGAGTAAACTGTAACATATGAGCCAGACAATTTAAAATTTTGAGATTCAAAGTTACAGAGGTATACACTTTTTCACATACCTAGCAACAGAGGAGTCAACTAAGACTATAGTTGCTGGGTCAGGTTTGGGAACAATGTATAAAAATTTCAATGACTGAGGAACTTTATACATCCTATCTGTCTTTTAAGGGACAACTAGCTTTTTAAACTGACAGAAGCGAGTGTTCTGTTCAAAAATATACAGTCTTGACACCATCCATTAAAACACAACACTCCTAGCTTTTAAAATAAGTTTCCTGGAGAGGAAGTAATAAAATATCAGTAAAAAAATAAGAACATAGAAGGCTTTTCCCCAAAGAGAACTTGTCTGCCCAGCTAAGGAAAGCTCAAGCCAACTGTCTAGCCTCTAAAACCTCAGAGGAGTGTACTCTTCGGCAGCAGTAAAGCTCTGAAGGACTCTGTGCCCAGACTTGTCTTTTAGTCAGCTCAGCTTGGCTCAAGCTGCTTGACAGTTTGGGTACATGGAAGGTATCCTTAATCTTTGGAAGTTGGCCAGCTGTTATAGCCTTTGCTGGATATAACCCATATAGCTAAGGCCACTGCAGCAGTGATCAATATGAAGAACATACCTGTATTATTATCGATGCATGTACAGCAGCCCTTACAGTCCTCACGCATTTGACTGTTGTTTTCCATGACTGTATGCAAGGCACGGTCACCAATATCTTCGGAATTCCTGTATGACATTTTCAGCTTTCAGTTGCCAAGGATTTAATTTGATGTCATACCATACCAGTAGTGTTTCCAACCATGTACCACCACCTTTAACAAATTCAGCTTTTAAATTAGATTTTTGTCTTATCTACATGGATTGAACAATTTGCAGCAAAGCTGATATACTTCGTAAACACTTGAATATAGAGCTGTACATTGTAGCTCTCAACAACCTCTGCCTTGATTCTTACTATCCCTGATTCGACAAAATGTCTTCGATGTCTCTTTTTACTTTTTCTCTCACCTGGTAAATTACAAATAATTTCAGTCAGTCAGTGGTGCCAGACATTACAGTTTCATACTTTCTATTGTTCAGAAACTGGATCACAATGCTAGACCTGTTGTTCTATTAATGTTTTAAGTGTCTCCAACTCGTACACAAATTTCTCCCTGATGTCCTATAGTGCTCCTCCCATCTTTTTTCCTGAAGCCTTCCTGACACACACCGTTCTGTCTCAACAGTCCCTGGTTTTACAGAATAATCCTGCTATTGCCTTTTATACCTGACCTGTCTCCTTGCAACTCATGGGCCATTGCACTCAGTGAATAATGTCACATCTTTGAGTTTCATACTTATTAGACAAAAAGCACCGCTACACTAACTGACGAATTAGGGGGGCTGGTGTAATGGTTAAGGTATTTATGTTAAATTAGCTAATCTTAAAATGGTCCACAAGTGCAGTTTGCCTAGTGCTCACTCATAAGCATCAGGCTCCTATTTAACAAGCTGAGGGTAATGTTCCCACTTTGAGTTTAAGATGGTGGTGTAAAGGACTAACATGTTTTGTGTGTTAAAGGCTGTATTTTTTATTTCATACTTATTTGCTCTGTGCTTCCTGACCTGCTTTACTTTGTACTATATTTGGGGATCTATATGTGACTATAGTAACCATCACCGATTTCTTGTATTCACTGCCTTCTGATTTATTAATCGGAATTGAGATTTTTATTGGTATCTATAGTTACCTGTGTATTAGAGTATGGTTTAAATTTCAGGATTTTCTGTACTCATTGTTATGTACGGCCTTGATAAATGTGCTGTATGAAGCTCTTCTCCCCAGGCCTCAGCTGAAAATGGGCCTATGCTCAGTCAGACATACCCTGTTAACAAATGTCAAAATAAAATTAAATAAATAAATAATGGTATGGGTCTTGAATCTTTTTAAGGGCCTAGAGGACACACTATATAGAGTATTCCCTGTGTCTAGTGCTCCCCCCACCCAATGCCTTTTGTGCTGCAAACCTTTTTTCTGATAAATTTTAAAGTCACCCAAAGGCATGGAATAATGCCTTTAAGGTATGAGATAAAGAGTTATATGTGGTGTCTAGCTTCCTCCCTGCCTAATGTCTTTCATGCTTCAAAACTTTGTTCTACTATTTTAAAATACCTTTTCAGCATATAACAAGTGATTCCTAGTGTCTAGTGTTCCCCTTGACCAATATATTTTGTGCTGCAAAATTTTGTTCTGTAATGCCTTTAAGGCACAATATAAACAGTTATCACTTGTGTCCAGTCCTCCAGATGTTGCAATATTCACGTTAGTCTAGGGGAGTGCTGAGGTATGATAGTCCCCATACCTCTCAGCTGCATAGATATTCACAGAATGTCCAGATTTTTGGCTCATATTTTTGGTCAGTTTTTAATAAAATTGTTTTCTGCCAAATCATTAAAGACTGAATTCAGAAAAACAATGACAGCCATTTGAATTTCGGACTTTATACCATTCAGAAAATTCATGCTAACGTAAATCCTATTATTCTATCCACTTTCTAGGTTTGTAAGAGTAACATTTAAAAATTGTCCCTATTTTGGGTCTTTGTCTCCCATTATATATGGCTTGAGAGGTATGAGTCCCATTCCCACTTGCACTCATGCATCACAAATTCATGCATACTCACACACACACACACACACACACACACACACACACACACACACACACACACACACACACACACACACACACACACACACACACACACACACACACACACACACAGGACCACCCCATCTGATCACACTCACCCACTTATCTATTCATCCATAAACACACACACCTACCCTACCTATCTTATAACTAACACTCACCTTAAACTACTCATACCTCCATATACACTCACACATACAGCTCTCCCACCTACAAGTGCAAGCAGATACCCCCCAACACTACCTGTGTGCTAAACTCCATGGCACATACCTCTAACATAATAGGTAAAATGAGCTTTTGGCTGTGTTCATTAACATGTGTGGATGATGTAGCTTTCATAGAGATCACCTGCATAAATGCCTTACCACAAGCATTTCTGGGGGAGAGCACTTGGCCATACCTCTGAACTGATATGATTTAATCAAAACACTATGATTTTCTCCCTCATATTTAGCTTTGCTCCTCCTAGATTTACTGTGTTTCTCATAAGGTCAGACCTGTTTATGGGTACATTACTTATTAAATAAGTAAACTAAGCTTACATAAAGAATTCCTGTCATTAAACATGGACGTTGTTCAGCAATTCCTATCACTAAACATGCAGGTTGTTAGGTGCAGAAGTTTAAGGTCGTGAGGTATAGTTCCTGAGGTACATTGTTTGATTCTCTTAGCCTTCATTTGCCTACTGAGTGAACTTAAGCAAGTCATTTGCCCAAACTATGCTTGTAGCTCACCCCTGAAAAAGGACTGCATGTCCAGTGGGCATACGTGGTTAAGAATGGCTATTATTATAGGTCTACTATACAAAGACCTTATATTTTGAACAATAAAAGAATGCTCTTCTTTCTGCCTTTCTGCTATGATTTTTAAAGGCCTGCACTATCATTTTTAATGCTCAGAGGTTGAGAGGTATGCACATGGCTAATTAGCATATGCTGCACTGCTGGAATGCCTCATTAGCATCTAGCACAACTGTAGAGACAACACACCACAGGGCTTCACATCTTTGTGTTAAAGGCCACATCTGTCTCCAAATTGAAAATGGTTATTCTGTGTGCACTCCTCTCAGTACCTTTCTGAAGCTGGCCTTACATTGTTTTAATAAAATGTTGTTGTTGTATCTTTCGGCTTTTTCCCGGTTAGGGGTCGCCACAGCGGAACTCCGGTCCGCTAATGATTGGCAGTAGATTGTTTTAATAAAATATGGAGGAAAATCTTAGATGGGTTTGGAGCATTTTTATCTCACTCATATGAGTAACATAGCTAGACATAGGTTCATAGGTTGGTACTAGGCTATCGGCCCTAGGGTCTATGCAAGCCTAGCCATAACAATTCCCTGGATATTTCTTCCCACAATATTTACTTCTCTGGGCCCCTGTCTAGCAGGGCGAATGACATGATCCCCGAGGTGAATTTCCTATCTCCCATCCGATCATCAAGGTTCCTTTTGAAGAGGGCCAATGAGGTGCTCTGCTTGACATGTATGAGCAGTCTATTTCAGAGTATGGGGAGTCTCTGGGTCATGGCAATTAAGGAGTCTGCCATCTCTGCTTTCACTGGTATGAAGTCTGCTTCCTCTTATTACTGAACAAACATGACTGTAAGATCCGATATATATAACCCGAGGATAGCTAACGTATAAAGTCACTGCTCAAATGCTTACTGGCTGCCATTGCTTATTTTAAATAAATCACAGGTATCTTAAAATGTAGCAGACATTGCTCTGAAATGTACCTGTCTTCCCGTAATTAAACAGTAGCTGTGCAAGAGAGTGAGATAATTGCTTTCTACCATAACTTTAAAATATATCAGATAAAATAATCAGAAGATGGAGGACCATTGCAAAAATATGATTATTGCATGTTCATTTGAGAAGAGTGAAACTCAAGACTGTCAGTCATATAAAAGTCTTCATTCACTAATGGGAAAAACTCTGTGGTCAACAGTACAATGTAGAATGTGCTCATGTCACTAAATGAAAGATTCTACCCTTTTCAATTTATTGTCAAGACAGGGATTATGAGTTGATTAAATTACAAAGTGAAGTCATTTAAATTATCCATCTCTAGACAAAAAAGACTATTGTAACACTTATGACATTGTTTACCTTTCACCAAGCATTGCAAGTTGTCCTTTTGGAGTTCACATACTTCCTAATTGTCGCCATCTTGGCATCTTTTAATTAGTTAACCCTGGCCAACTTTAATATTAGTGTTAATGAGGAATCCATGGCTCTTGCTAAATAATTTTCTGAGGCTGTTTGTGCCACCCATATGTATTGATATACCTTGGACTTGGTGTTCCCGCTGGGTGTTGAAATCTGTGATTTGGTGATGGAACCAGTCACATGGTCCAATCACAGTCATAATCACTTTTTGGATGATGTACCCAGGTAATATCCCTTGACTAGGCGTGGTGGCAGTCAGAGACTGGGTGCAGGTTTCTCCTAAATAACTGCTTATTGCTTTGCTCCAGTATATACAGGGGTTCAGTGCTTAAGATGTTGATGAGCCAACTGAGTCGTATTATAAGGCTCTGACTGCTTTTCTTGATCTTGTTACCTCAAGCCATGTGTAAGTCCTGTCCTGGGAGAATGATGACTGAAGCCCAGATGGTTCGGCACTGGCTTAAGTGAGAACAAAATTTTCATAGATGAATATTTTTCAGTCTATCAGGCTAAGATCTCCCTGAAAAAAAATCCTCTTACTTGTCCTAGGAGATCACCATATTGGTGAACTGTCCTGTTTCACTCTTCTGGGCAATGGACAGACTAAGCAACCTTGCCTCTCTTACCACTAGGAAGCCTTTTTAGTTGAAGAATGCAAACTGGCTTCTAGGTAATTCACTGAAAAAAAATGGCTTGATCAGGTCCAGTTGTGAACTAAATACACTCTAGGAGATGTTCTATGGTCTTGCGGAAGAACCTTCATCATGTTCATAGTCTGCAAATTTTTATTTAAGAGTATGATGATTTTATTTCTCTGATTTTCAGAATGCCTGCCATAATATGTGAGCTTAATCCTTGCTTATTTAGGCAGGTTATATCTTGCCTGGAAGTGTCAGGCTTAGTTCTTTACCAGTTTACTGTATCATCTCTTTAAGAAAGAACTTTTCATGTCTGGTCTAAAGGAGACCTTGGTCACTCCTATACTTAAGAAAGCAGGTTTGTATGCAGATAATGTGGATTATTTCTCTAACTTCTCAAATCTTTAATTTATTAGTAAGTTTTTATAGCAGGTCATGTATGCACAGCTGTATTCCTATCTTAGTGACAATAATAGCTGAAATCCGTTACAGTCTAGTTTTCAGTCAAGACATAGTAATGAGTCTGTTCTTAGTGGAGTATTTAATTGTCTCTTTTTGGTGAGAATTCAGCATTGTTATTTTATCTTGGTCTTAGTGAATCTCTTTGATGTATTTGACATGGTTGATCATGGGGGTCCTGTTGCACTGCTTGATGTATTGTTGTGTCATCAAAATTGCAGTCTTTGTTTGGTGTACCTCCCATTTCTCTGGATGCACTCATTGAGGGGGTTTTACAGTGTCAGTGTCTCCGCAGGTAGCAGACATACCTTTTGTATATATCAGAAAACTGTGGGTTCTATTCCCACTTTTCGGGATTGGATCAGATTTACATGTAAGTATATGCAGTCAGTCTACAGACTATTATAAGCCTAGCCAGAGGTTCCCTCCAGCCTCAAGGAGTGCAAGACAAGATAGATGGGGATAATCTGAACTGGTATGCCCGAGAGTTCAGTTTTGGGCCCATTACTGTTTGCCATGTACCTGTTTCCTCTAGGAGACCCAATTCATCGTAGGTGAGGCTTACAGTGCCACCACAACATTGATGACTTGTAGCTGTTTCCTCTTATTCCTTCAGGAGCTTATGCCATCCCTAAATGAATTAACTGCAAACCAGTAACACATCCACAGCTGGATGAAAGATAATTAGCATAAGTTCAATATGACTTTGCCCCCTTGAACCACCTTAGCAATGGCTTCTGACCCTAACCTTAATGCTCACCCCCCCCCTAACCCTAACCCTACATCTTACCTTCATAAAACCAATCCCGTAAAAGTACCACTACACAAGACACGCTCAGACACACAAACATTCACAAACACACACACACAAACACTATATCTTTCCCCTAACACTGACCCTAACCCTAAAATACACAAACTCATAAACAGACATACAACACCTACCCTTCAATCATTCCTGACCCTAACGCTAACTCACATACACACGCAGACACTCTCACCCCTCCAGCCCTGCTTATCTGTCTCAATATTATACGCCATTGACATTTCAAGCACTTCACTGTCCCGTTGATATTAAAGTACACCCCCTGTGTTTTTGAAGAAATGGCATTTGACAAGCATGAGATACCCGTACACACACATTTTTATATTTATATATATATATATATATATATATATATATATATATATATATATATACACACACACACACACACACACACACACACACACACACACACACACACACACACACACACACACACACACACTCACACACACACACACACACACACACACACACACACACACACACACACACACACACACACACACATATATATATAACTCCCCTTGGCTGCTGAGGGGCAGATCTGCTCTCATGAAGGCTTCAGAGTCCCCCTGCTTTCCCATCCAGAGCAGCTCTGGGGACTTGGAGATTTTTCAAGGATGCTGTCGGTTATGGGGTGAAATTGGATGCCTTCACTCCGGCAGGAGCTCTCCAGGCCCCTCTGCCATCTACCCTGGCACTTCCATAAGGACTTCCATCATGGGGAGCTCTGCCTGACCCCACTCACACAGGCAGGAGCTCTGCAGGCCCCACTACTGTCCACCAGTTGCTCCCTTAAGGACTTCTATCATGGGGGGGGGGCTGTGCCTGACCCTACTCACCCAAGTAGGAGCTCTCCAGGTCACACTGCTGTCCACCCTAGCACTCCTTTAAAGACTTCCATTATGGGAAGCTCTGCCTGACCCCCCCTCATCCAGGTAAGAGCTCACCCAGCCCTGCCACTATCTGCCTCTCTCCCCCTTCCAGACTTCCATCCCAGAAGGGGCATGGTCCATACCCCCTAACCCAGGCAAGAGCTGTCCTGTACCAGTCACTTTCCACCTCTCTCTCCTTTCCAGACTTCCATTGGGACTGACCCCCTCTGGGGTTCCACTTCTACCCAGGAGAGCAAGCTCTTTTCCAGGGTTACATATCTCCTAACTACTGTCAAATCTTGCAGTATCATGCGTTCTCTTGGAGCCTCTCAGGGGATCTTTCTAACCTCATGGAACTCTGCTGGGCCATGAAGCCTCAGACAGTCCCTCATCCAGACTTCTGTGACACCAGTTCTCCAGTTTGCCTTGCACCTAGGGCTTTCAAAATCACAGGGGAGATGGCCCTAGGTCTAACCATCTCTGCACTTTTTGTGGCACACCTCATTCTCTCACACCCATGGTGCCTGGTGCTGATGAATGTGCATCGTTTCATGCCTCCTGGCATGTGGCCTCTTACCTCCTGGGTGGTGCTATTCACAGAGTGGCATCCCCACAGTGCCTGGTGAAGGATGGGAGGCCAACCTGCCTGCCCTGGTGCGAGATGGCATGGTTGCCCTATCTCCACTCCCATGGAGGCTGGGAGACTGGAATTGCAGTCCTGGCTTCCCAGGGTGGCCCTCAAGTGTCCCAGTTTGGGTTGTGTAACAAACTGGTCACCTTGATCTAATCTATCCAACACATTTTGGGGCCAGTCAATCACTCCAAAACTGAAAGTTAGGGTAGGAAGAGCAAATTGGTTTATAGCTTGGATTTTGTTCCTAGATGTCAGTGCTGTTTTCAGGATTAATTTAAGTCTTCTAAAGTATTCCTCACTAAGTTTTATTTGCATTTGTTCATGTTTTATTGTTAATCCTTCATGAATTCCCAAATATTTATACACTCCCTCTTGCTCAAGTTCTTTTATATCACATTCTTGTCCCAAACTGATGTTTTTCTGGTGCTGCAGTTTTCCTTCTTTAAAGGTTGTTTTTGCACAGTGACATTCTTATATCATCTGAAAAAGTTTTGACAATTTGCAGTTCTATTATCAGTTCCTCATCTAATGAGCTATACAGTTTTAAATAATCAACAAAGAGAAGATGAGAAGTCTTTACACTTTGTTGTTTTCTAGGAGCCAAATTATATCCAGGGCCTAAGCTGTTAAGTAGACAGCTTAATGGGTTAAGGGCAAGGCAGAATAGCAGAGGTATGTGACAGAGCGTCACCCTAGGATATCCCTCTTTGAGTTTTTATCCCTGGGATAATAATTTGTCCTTTATCATTATTGCAAAATGGTCTGCCACTGTTTCATGGTCACTGTAATGTAGTTGATCAGTTGAAGATGTATCTTATACATTTGTGGGATACTGTCAAATGCATTTTTGTAGTCAATCCATGCCATACTTAGATTCTTCCCCTTTTTACAGTTCTCCACTATGACTTTATTTAACAATAAATGATCCTTTGTTCCATATGACTTTTTTTTTACCCTTTTGCTCTACTGTTATAATTGACTTTTCTTCTAAATGACTATAAACTCTGTGGGCATTAATTCCCATGTGTAGTTTATACGTCAACGGAAGGCAAGTTATTGATCTTTAATTTTTGGGGTAGTTTGCAGGTTCACTCTTAAGTAGGAGCATTGTTTTTCCTGTTGTTAGCCAGGCTGGTGTCTGTTCAGGGTGCCCGTATAAATAGTTCTTACTCATGGCTAAATCTCTGTGCAGAGATGTTAATACTTTCAACCAAAAGTTAGGTACTGCATCTGGGCCTGGGGTTTTCCAATTAGAGGCTTTTCTTTACTTTGTTTCAATCTCTCTGGCTGTTACTTCATCCCATTTCATATCCTGCACCTTTAAACTTCTTATTCTTTCTTTTACTTCTGTCCATTTAGCATCTTTGTTATGCTCCACAAGATCTTCACAGATACTTCTCTAAAATGTATCTATTTCTTCTTTTTTGGCAGTCTTTCAATTCCTTTTACCTTGTTTACCATTTCTCTGTAAAACATTTTTGGGTCATCAATAAATTGCTTATTTTGTACTTTTCCTTTATATTTATCTCCGCATCTTCTAGGTTTTTCCACCTGTGCTGAGATTTTTAGCTTATTTGTGAGAGAGCATGATAGATCCTGGTCTGTTCTAATACTGTGCACTGCTTTTATCACGTCTATATTTCTAAGTATTTTTGTTGATCTGTTCTCTCCTCTATATTCTTCTAACAGTGACACTTCTTGTCTTAATTGCTTTATAGTTTTCTCTATTCACTACTTCCATGTTGGTATTCAGTTTCCCCCCTTCCTTTCTCTCATTATGCTGTGTTCTTGTCATAGATCTTTATCAGTAATATATCCTGTTTACTTCTGTTGTGTCACATGAATTTCTATGGCCAGTCCTAATTACTGTGTTCATTTGCTTTATCAAACTTTTAACTTTCTGGGTTTTATTGACCTTCTGCATTCTATTTCTTTCATCTCTATTAAATCAATCAACTCTTCTTCTAAACTGAGGGCAGATTTTTTGTTTTCCATTTCCTGTGGGCATTCTATTGAAAGTTTTATAGCATCTTCCTGTGGCACATTCTCCTGAATTTCATCTTATGCCATTCGTTGCTCTGTCATATGGGAGCTCATTGGCCTATCACTCCTCAACATTGACTGCATCAGAGTTTCCACAGTTTCCTGTTCCTTCCCTTGTTGTCCAGCTTAAAGTGATTCAAGTGAACATTTATACTAGTTTCCTGTGGAAGGATCCAAAATATCTTCATATGGCACCTGACCAATTTATTCCTGTTCCACTGATCCCCCTTAATTTGGATATCCATTGCTGTATCCTGTTGTGGTGCTTTCTGCATTAGATTTTCTACACTGAATCCTTCACTTTGCAGGTGCTCCATAACCTCTGTTTCTATTTCTTTAAATTCTCCATTATTGATCTCCTTTTCTACTTTTCCTCTTTGTCTTCTTATTTTTTGTATTGTAAAGTTTTCAATGTCCAGATTCCTTTACCTGTATTTCTCTTCAAATATCTTTGGTGATGCTCTTTTTGTATTGGTTACTTTTGCTTTCTCCTTTGCATAAATATTACACCATATTAAATCTCTTTTCCTTTCCCATATCAATATTTCTTCTTCGGATGTCTCCTGAACTTCCTGCTTCTCCTTACTTTGGGGACTCACTCTATTATACTGTGATGTAATCTGTGTTAGACCTTCTATATCAGGGGTATCCAACCTTTTGGCTTGCCAGGGCTGCATTGAGCGAACAGAAATTGTCTTGGGGCCGCATAAAAAATATATCATATAGTTAACCATTTTGCTGCCAAGGGCGACCATAGTCGACCTCCTGGCTGTACTGTAGTTACATTCGAACAATGAATAAATGTAATAAATGCCTAATATTTGCCTTAAAATTCTAATTCTCATTCTAATTCTAATTCTTAATCTAACAGTTAACTCTACCATTTTAGTTAATTTTTTTTTTTTTTTTTTTTTTTTTTTTTACAAATAAACAGGTACGGAACCCTTCCCTTCCATTTTTATGACATCATACCTCTTGATTTTGCTGGTTTCTTAAAGATGTCCATGTCTTCTGTCAGAAGAAAGAATGAGTAGAGAAGGGATGGACAAATGACGCATGAGCAAAATGCGTCACCCAGGCAGACTTAAAGAGAAGAGCTTTGCTATCAGCAATTTGCTATGTCAGCATGTTTATAAGTTAACACAGTAAATAAGAACTGACATAAAACACTGATCATGCCCATCATCTGATGTTCCTTAGAGCATGTACAATACAGGTTCAAGATGCAGTCTGGCCCAATGTGACCAAAGATCTCTATAACTATACAAGTATACATATTATCACCACATGGAGGAAAAACACCTTCTGACAGCCTTATCTATTTCTGTTCACTAAAGAAGCTCAGTTAATACCATAAGACTGCAGTTATACAGTGCCTTCTCAGGAATGCTTGCCAACAAAGCTTAAAAGAGAATTAGTTCACAATAAAAAGAAAAAAAAAACTTTTACAAGTAGATGAAAAAGAATCTGATGACAAATACCAAGTATATGGGTATGGTGTCAGTTTTATGGCACATAGGGAGGAAGCTCTGACTGAAACACAGATAGCCTAGGTAGATTATCAGCCCAGGTGCTAGAGGAGCCAATGATGTGGGAAGAGGAATGATGAGGTAAAAGGCTGCTCATCTTTTGGAGGGAAGAGGGTGCAGAATGTGAGAACATGTTCAAGGGCACACCCAGGACACAAGACCTGATGGTGAAGCTATAGCTATGATAACAGTCATCAATCAATTTGCTAGATGGCCGGGCATAATACAGGGCATATCATTATATGAGGAAGTAGCTTCCCATGGCACCCCTGTGCAACCACCATGTGATGCATAGCATGAAAGCATACCGGGACACAAAGAAACTCAGCTGCTAGACAATTATTGCACCTGTGCATGCCCTGTCCACTGCTTGAACTTGGAGGTTACTAGGCCCTTGGGCTGAGAAACCTTCTCATTTGTAGGGACACAGTCATTGTGGAGAGGACAAATCCAAGGTACGGTTCCAACAATGTGGACAAATCCAAGGTACGGTTCCAACAATGTGGACAAATCCAAGGCATGATTTCAACAATGTGGGCATCATTAAGTATGTCCGATGTATGGGAAATGCTGGGATCTAAAGGCAGCAGTAGATGCCAAAAAAGTATCTATATAACAAGAATTTTTCATATTGCCATTCTTTGCAATCATGATGTCTGCTTTAAGATGCAGATTTCTTAGTTAGTATGAAGACCAGAGTGATCAGTAAAACTCAAGAGATCTGCATTGGTATTTATTTGTCTGAGCATAGTAAAGGGTATCAGTGCCATTATCACAAGAATATGATGTGAAATCAATTATCTTTAAACCTCCAGATACTAACTGCTTTCTGTTTGCCCATTTCTACTTCCTGTACATAAATGCTATATTTCCAAAAAACTTGGCTATAGTCTCAGGAGATTTTCAAGGCATGGTACTGGAATAATTCCCTATAATAAAACTCATAGTCTGTGCTCTCAGTTCCAAAGGCAAAGGAAAAGTGCATCTTGAATTTTAATTATAAAACAAAATTAAATGACAATTTTTATACTACAGTATTCACTTCTGTACAGAAATGCATCTTCTTTTTAGGCCCAATGTTACAGCAACACAAGGTATTTATGTCATTGGTAAGATATTTTTTATATTTTTTAACTGAATGTTTTACAGAGGTAGTCTATCAATATCTTATAACCATACTGGCCTAGATATGATGCTGCCTACAAATGTCACTATCCCTACATCACTATTCCTGGTATCATTATAAAATTATCAGGACAAACAAGAGAATATTCAGCTTTATACAGCCCACTGCATGAGCTAACAGAATCTAGAAAAACAGGCTGCATATTCTCAAATATGTAAATGTCTTCCTAAACAAGTAAAATAACTATACTATACATTTAAAATGACAATAAAAATCATATAGTCTGACGAACAGCTATTATTTTAGATATTATTTCAGAAGACACCCTAATGATAGGATTCTGAGATATACTTGGTTGTCTGCTTGAAAATTATGAAATGAATATGAAA
This sequence comes from Protopterus annectens, assembly GCF_019279795.1. Lineage (NCBI taxonomy): Eukaryota > Metazoa > Chordata > Ceratodontiformes > Protopteridae > Protopterus > Protopterus annectens. Next base: position 127,146,761 of record NC_056730.1, on the reverse strand, counting down.
AAAACAGTAACCAATGCGTATGTAGTAATATTAACCGTACCTATTCATACAGGACCAAATTTCTGACTCTTCTGAAATTTTCTAACAAATTTCACAGGAAAATATGTTAGAACTTTCACTCCAGAATGAACTTTCTGTTGGTGATTTCAAATACAAAGACACATGCACAATTGTAGCTTCATGTAATGTGGGTCACTGCTTGAGTTTAAATTTGATAGGAAGATCAAGCATAAATCCACCAGCACAAATCTTCCTTAAGAAAAATAAGCATGTTTTTTATTTCTGAAGCAATATCATCATAAAATAGATATATTCTGATGTACTCCATTCCTCTGAGCAAAAGTCATACCACAAACCCTAATGGAAACTGTTTATAATGCAGCAACTGGACTTTAACTAAGCATGGCAAATAATCCATATGTCAATCCCTTTGATTTATTAACATTTTCAGGGAATTATAACATGATGTTCTGACAAAAAATACAGCCTTCTACACTTAAAGACTTAGCTGATTGCCACCCATTTGTTCCCCACTCTTTGTGAGCTTGGAGAAGATACCAGACATTCTTTGAAAATCCGTACAATTGACAGGTACGTTAATTCAGCACAACATGCTCTCTCTCTCTCTCATTCACACACACACACACACACACACACACACACACACACACACACACACATAAACACACTGATTCTTCGGCATGAAATAACACAGCGGCGTAAATACACAGATCTTACTTTGGCACGAAAAAACAAAACGGGAAGGGTTCTTTGGTGCATGTGCAGACCAATGTTGCGGTTACAGGTCACGGGTGCAAAAAACAAATGAAAAAAGTGTTTTGACGCATGCATACACTGAAGTTGCAGTTAAAGGTTGTGGGCTGCATGGAAGAGCTCTGAGGGCTGCATGCGGCCCGTGGGCCACAGGTTGGACACATCTGTTCTACATCAAATCCTTCACTTTGCAGGGACTCCATAACTTCAGCTTCTATTTTTATTAACTTCCACTTTACTAATCTTCTTTTCTGCATTCCCTCTTTGTGATATTATTTTTTATTGTGAAATTTTGCATATCTAGATGCCTTTGCCTGTATTTCTTTTAAAATATCTTTGGGGTTGCCTTCTTTATATTGATTAATTTGGCTTTCTCCATTACATAAATATTGTAGTTTATCCTATCTCTCTTTCTTTCCCATGTCCATGTTTCTTTTTTATACTTTTCAAAAATCTCTAGGTTTTGTTGATTATATTTTTGCACTTCCTCAGATACTTCTTTTTCCAAACAGATGAAAGTTTCTTGATCTGTATACTGTTCTTCACAAATCTGTTGTATTAATGAATACAAATTTTATTTGAAGCTTCTGACAGTTTTTCTTGTGGAAGTATTTTTCTTTCCTCTAATTTCTCTCAATCATTTTGTGTATCTTGTGTCTGGAAATTCTGGGCTTTTTGCATTATTTCTTTCTTATCATCAGTAGTCCACTTTATTATCTTTATGGCTCTTCTTTGGCCTATCAGTTTTTGTGATTTTTGTGGACTACTACTTCTTTATACAATGGGGGGGGGGCATCCTTCCCCTGGGCCTGGCCTGGCCCCATTGTAGGAATGTTTCCATATTTTGACAATTCTACACTGTCATCTTTTCCAGTCCTGTCACCAGTGTACCTACCAGGATTGGGCACTTTTTTATCCTAGGTCTTGTGCACCCAGCTGTCTTTTTTAATTTTTAACCTACTTCTGTCCATGATATATGCTATTATCCACTATGTGAGCAATGAAGTGTCCTTGTAGGGCTAAGGAATCACTGGGTGGCACCCTTTGATGTACCTTGTTCACCATCTCCAGCTAGGCCAGATATTCCAAATAGCTGTTAGGTGCATAGATAACAGGTAGAGTTTTCCTTTATGCAATTCTCAGTCACAATAACATGACAAACATATCTTCTAGGCACAAAATTAAACAGTGCAGCACCCAGCTGAGAGGCACATGAGTAACTCCACACCTTTCTGCAGGCTGTCTAGAGGGGCAATGAAAGAAAGAGTTCACCTCTAATTGTAAATTCTGGCCCCAGAAGCTTTGCTGTGTATTTATGATAGACCAAGCCCATCTAACTGGCACTTTTCAAAGTCACAAAGAAGCTCTGACCACTTCCTCAAAAGTGAAGTGCCAGTCTACATCCTAAAAGGGAGGTTTTATTGCCAAGATCTAGTCCTTCTATATCTGGCCTGATCCTGCCTGGCTCTTGGCTGATGTTGCACCAAATCTCCACCTTTCCTTTGAATTTTGCATTTGTAGTGAATATAGAAGGTGGCTGCAAACAGCTTTCTTTGAGTACAGCATACAGAGTTACATGGGACAACTTTCTTTTAGGCACTCAGATTCAAGTACTATCCCTAAGCATAGCTCCGGTGGGGGGGGGGGCATGTATCCCCATTTTTGTTGAGGTTCTTTGATTATCTAACTGAATTGGCTTGGGGATTACCTTTTGGATAGTGGTCTGTACTGTCTGCTTAGACCAGTTTGCCAAGAGTGTCACTACGAGGAACACAAAGCTCCAGATAAGACAGAGCTAAGGACTGCAGTGACATGTAAGTCACTTCACTACAACAATAGTACAAAATCACAAAAGGAGGGATATAAAAATGTGGTCAAAATGATTGTCATTTATTTATTTTTTATATTGTAAAATACAATTGAAAAAAGCTATTCTATGTATAAGATTACTTTTATTTGGTTGGTTGCCTGTTTTTCTATTTAATAATAGCGTGATAAAGACAGCATGTCAAAGCACAACTTGATTCCAGGTGTGACTCAACAAACTGGAATTAACAGTGTCAATCTTGCAGGAAATAATAGTTAATGAATGTGTAAAGCATTCAGGTGGTAAGCAAGTGGACAGAAGGAAGCATATATTTTTATTTTGCAATTCTGTTAAAAAGACTGACATGCTTGCTGTGCATTTAAAGTGTGTGTGTGTGTGTGTGTGTGTGTGTGTGTGTGTGTGTGTGTGTGTGTGTGTGTGTGTGTGTGTGTGTCTCTGTGTGAATGTATGAGCAGGTACTTGTACATATATTTACATGTGTGGATAGATATAATTAAGTATAACACTGTGAAGAAACTCTATTACAATTTACACTAATGCAGATGAGTTTTAAATAGGCAATAGAAAATAGAATAAATTATAAAATTAACAATGTATTGTATTCCAATGACAATCTTAGTTTCTAAGTGTTAGGAAGCAGATCTCATCTTTTTCCAAAATATAGCGCATTAGGCATGTCTTAGTAAGGTTTAAATACTATTTGCATATGATGGCTCTTTAGAATAATTTAAGTTACTTCACAAGTTATAAAGAAGCATAGTCTTATAGTTTTAGCATGAAGGGAGAGCTGCAGAACCATAAACTGAGATGTACATCTATTAAAATTGACATGTACGTGCAGCATTTGCACATATGCTCAAGCAAACCCACACTCTTTGTCTCTTTCGCACACACACACACACACACACACACACACACACACACACACACACACACACACACACACACACACACACACGCACACATATACACACACACATACACACATGAACACACATGCACATGTAGACAATATAAAAGATAAGTACAGATAATAGTACATTATGATCTTATAAGCCCGAACAAGAATAGCAGATGGGAAGAGCTGGAATGACAAGAGAACAAGGAGGGATAAATGAGAGTATTTCATGATATATCTAAATATTTGGCTTTCTCTGCTGTATAACTGATGTGTTTTCAAATGATAAAATATTTTGTGGTGAGTCCACTGAGGCAAATTACCTACTTTTGAGTTCTTCCCAATTTTGTTTGGGCTTTAGATGCTAGTAATGTATTTTTACAAGCAATTCTTGGAATAATAAAGTATTGAGGCATAACACAGAACTTTAGTTTTCTGGAACATTGAGATGTTTTAGTTGTTTAAAATTTGATTTTTTTTTTGCAAAGACTGTGTGCCTGCTATGCAGATTTGAAGTTATACAGGCCCATCCTGTGATGAAACAATGTTTACTAGGTAACAGAAGGCAATGATACATTGTTTTATCTAAGAAGGTTTGTAAAACAGTGAACATTCAGCAATACTCACAGAGTAAGCTTCACTTGCTTGTAGTGTTAAACTCAGACATAAGAGCAGGAAAACAGGTAGCCAGGTTAGTAGGTAGGCAGGTCAGCAAACAAACAAGCAAGCAATGTCTGCTGAAGGGGGAAGGCAGGCAAAGAAAGCTGCTGATAGTCTACTGCCTCTGCTGACAGACATGGACAAGAAAATGAAGAATACTGAGCCAAGATATGGGATTTACAAGAAAAATAGGGCAATGGAGACAAGATGAGGGGCACAGGAAAGGCAGGTGGCTGCTGAAGAGGGAAGGCAGGAAAAGAAAGCTGCTGATAGTCTACTGCCTCTGCTGACAGACATGGACAAGAAAATGAAGAGTACTGAGCCAAGATATGGGATTTACAAGAAAAATAGGCAAGGGAGACAAGATGAGGGGCACAGGAAAGGCAGGTGGCTGCTGAAGAGGGAAGGCAGGCAAAGAAAGCTGCTGATAGTCTACTGCCTCTGCTGACAGACATGGACAAGAAAATGAAGAGTACTGAGCCAAGATATGGGATTTACAAGAAAAATAGGCAATGGAGACAAGATGAGTGGCACAGGAAAGGCAGGATAGGGAGCAGCGGCCTGGGAGTACAGGAAACAGTGTTAGCACTAGGGTTAGCAAACCAAGTGAAATACAATGAGGTCATATAAGGAATACTAAGGTTGTGGGGTTGAGTCAAAAAAAATGAAGCCAGGGGTAGAGAATGCATTTCTGTGGAGACGTTTAGGAATTAATGAATAGATGAAAAGGGAAGTGTAAGTGAAGCAGACTGAAACCAAGTGCACAGAAAGTGAACCTCTACATCTTGTTTAGAGAGTGGGAACAGAATGGCAAGTGGGTGACCCTGAGAGATGAAGGGTTGTGTGCTAATTTATTTAAGGCATGAGGGGGCCCATTGAAGGAGAATTACACCAATAAACAGGTTCAAATGGAAGGAGCAAAGTTCATGGTAAGAGGGGAGTGGAAATTAACAGGAAATGTAGAGGAAGAAGACAGCATAGGATTGTCAAGAGCTCCCTGATGGGATGACAGCAGGAAGAGTCACCATGAATAAGCATTCTGCCTTATAGTTCCAGGGTGTGGGTTCAATGTTCACCACAGGTTACTGTCTATGGAATTTGCAAGTTCTCTTGATACTTACAAGTTCTTTTTTCCTTCCAACTTCTTTTGCCTGCCAAAAACACACTGGTTAATTGGCTTCTCTAAAATTTCCATATATGCAAATTTGGTTGGCATAGTATATTAAACAAAATGGAAAAGGCATGGATTGCGAGACTGGGTGGTTTATTTCCACCTGGCTTAAATGAACAGTTATAACAAAATTCTTTGATTGGCTGATTGTATTGTTAATGCCTATAAATATGGGGCTGTTTATTGCTGTCTGTGTTATGCACTGAAAAAGGCTTTCAGCCGAAACTGGTCTCTGGACTGTTGACTTTTATTGAAGTCTTTTTTCCTCTCACACGTGCTGGCTCTGTTTGTTCTGTGGTTTCATTCGAGTTTTGAGCCTGTGCATTTGCCATTTTATGCGAAGGTTTTGGTTTGTGCCCTTATAAGCCTAGCCAAGAGTTTAGCCCATGTTTAGACAAATCAGAACCCAATGCCCCTGTCCAGCAGGGACATGGGTGGAATTCCAGGGTTATATTTTCTGTTTCCTATCCAGTTATCCAGGTTGCGCATAAAACAGAGTAAAGAGGTACTCTGCTAAATGTGGAGAGGGAGTCTGTTTCATAGATGGGGGAGTCTCTGAGACCCATATCTGTCCCGCCAGCAAATCTTGTTGGTGTCACAGACCAGGTTGAGGCCGCACATGTGGGTTAGTCGAGTGGAGCTTGACTTGCGGATATGCAGCAGTCCCATCAAGGTGGGCTCCGTGATCACCTTGTATGCCAGGCAGAGGTCACCCCTGAGGAGTCTGTATAAAACTGAGTAGAGGGATAGGGCTTTTAGCCTATTTGTGTATGGTAGATGTTTGAGGCCCTGGATTCTCCTGGTGAGGAACCTCTGTGGTCTCTCCAGCTACTGCATGTACCTTCCGAGGTACATGCCAAAAGGGATGTTGTACTCAATAATGGTCCTTATAAGGGAAGAATACAGGGATGTTATGACCACTTGTCCCTGGATGAGATACCCTTACTTATGAGGTGGGACATGTAGAAGGCTTTCCGTACAACGGAAGCAACATGGTGGTCAAAAGTCAGGTTGCTATCAACCTGGGTGCCCAAATCCCTCATGACTGGTCGAGTGCTTATTACACTAGGGGAATTGATGACAGCACCCAGCTTGCAGTCATCTGCAAACTTGGTAAGCCATAGCCCACTGGTTTTGACCTGCACCTTAGAAAAGTATACCCCAAATAACAGAGGCCCCAAGACCAAACCCTGGGGTACACCACTTGTTACGGGTCTACTGCTTGAGGCTTCCCCTATTTTGACTATGTGGGTTCTATCAGTGAGCCAGTTTGCTACCCATCTGGTAATATATGGATTGATGCCTAGTTGAGAGAGTTTATCTATTATGACCAAGTGGGGAATAGTGTCAAAGGCTTTGGCCAGGTCAAGTTAGGCGGTGTGCACCATCTTCCTCTTGTCCATGGCTTTGGTGACTGTCTCAAAGAAGTTGACCAAATTTAGCAGACATGACCTCCCCTTGACAAAGCCAAACTGTGTGGGATCAAGTGTTTGGAGGTTGCCAATATCCTTGTTAATGAGGTCCATGACAATCTGTTCCATGGCCTTGCAAATCAGGCTAGTTAGGTTGATGGGTCTATAATTTTCCCAGATCGGTGGATGCTCCACCTTTGTGTAAAGGGATGACAGTGGCTGTCCTCCATTCAGCTGGGATGAAGCCAGTACTCAGGCTTTGGTTGAATATGGTGCCTTATGGTACTGCAAGTTCCTGCCTGAGTTCACATAGGATGCAGCCTGGGATGTTATTGGGTCCCATGGAGGCTATATTTGTTTTGCTTTTGAGAGAGCAGTGATGACCTGTTCCCTAGATATAAGGGGAAGAGGGCAGGTACTGGGGATGTCCTGATTTACTGATGAGGTGGACAGAGGGGTAAAGTTTTCATTGAATCTGTCAGCCAGCAGGTTTGCTATATCTACGGTATTTGTATATGTGATATCCTTGACCACCAGTTCTGAACAGATCTGGGTGCTTCCTCTGAGGTTGTGGACATATATGAAGAAGGCCTTATGATTGTCCCTAGTAGATGTGGCCAATTTGGACTCAAAGTGTGCTTTGGAGGATTTCACAAGTGCTTTTATTTGCTTGTTTAGGCTAAGGAGTCATTGTTTCCAATTAGGCACCTGCTCCTTCTTGGTCTTGGACAGCAATTTGTTCCTTTTGTTATAGAGTTTATTTATTGCAGATGTCCACCAGACAGGTTTACTCTTCCTTGCAGAGGATGATTTAGTCCTTTTGAGTATTCATGATTCCTTGCATGTATATAAATGCTAACATAGTGGTTTGGTGTAGTTTTGGATATTAGTGCAAGTTCCTACAGAGGGAGAGGGGGCTGTGAAGTTGTTTATACCATCCCTCAGAAAGCTGTAATCAGCTTTGGAGAAGTTTTTATGTCTGATCCTAGCCTAGAGTGGGGTTGGGGGAGATGGTGACTTCAAAACTGACGGCTTTGTGGTTGGATCTTACCAGGGAGGATGATACTATAGGGATGCTGCAGTGGTTACTCATGTTGGTTAATACCAAGTCCAAGATATTATCACCCCTTGTGTGGGGTATCAGCTAGCTACTCTGAAGCATTTGCATTGACAAAATCAAGGAATCTCTAAGCATTTGTGTTCTGGCATGAGTAGTTCTTCCAATTTATGTTTGGGAAGTTAGTCACCCAGGATCAGGGTAAAGGGTTGAATCTTGATATACTTGAACAGGTCCAAATAGGCAGATTGGGCATCTTGAGTCAGATTTGGGGGCCGATAGCCAGCTATGATTTGAATAGGGGTCTTGTCAATGGTTAACTGCACCTGTGAGTCATACTGTTTGACCAGCCTGGAAGTGTGTATGTCTTTAATGTATATTGAAACTCCACTTCCTTTTTTTTTACTACTATTAGTTTTTTCATCTGAATTTATGATAGGATGAGTAACCAGGTAAGGCTGGGGTGCTCTCCGCAACTTTGAACCAGGTTTCTGTGACTGTACAGATGTCAACATTTTCCAGAGTTAGGAATGCTTACAATGAGTGCAGTTTCATGTTTAGACTCCTAACGTTTAGCAGCATGACTTCTAATTTGTGTTTTGTTGAAATTTTTATGTTGGTAGTTTTAACCTTATCACTTTTCCTAAAAAAAGGTATTATAGGGGAGACAAGAGCCTTTGCTAGAAGCCTGAAGCCAGGTGAGACAGATGCAGGCCATCTCTAGCAAAGCATTGTGGTCTGCCGATCATATCTTCCAAGGCTGTCAGGTACTGGATCCCCCTGGAATGACACCAGAAACTAAGCCAATTGTTAAAGTCAATCATTTTCTGTTTGTATTGAGGTGTCATTCTGGGTGATGGCAGAATGCTGCTTAAGGCTAGGGACATACCTGCCTAGGACATATAATCAGTGAGTGCAATCATGTCTGTCTTCATATAGTCCAGAGAGGTATGTCTCAAGTCATTCACGCCAACATGGACTATGACAGGGTCATGACAGTAGCTGTTGTTGAGAGACTTGAGTGTATGTGTGATATGGTGGATTCTGGCACCTGACAGACAACTAACCGTGACTAAAACCTTATCCAGCCTGGTGAGAGGCACATTTGTGTATCTCACAATGGAGTCTCCTATGACTAATATGGTGGGTTTATGGTGAAGCCTTAGTGGTTTTGAGGCACAGATGTGTGGACTATGCATGGTATGTGGTGTGGAGGGCTGTGGAGATCGTGTGTGTTTTTGCCTTGAAGTTCTCCTTTGTTTGAGTATGTTTATGTGGAGGACCTCCGCATATGTAGGTGTGTCTTTTGTAGGTGTGGGTGGTGTTTGAGGTATAGTGATTGTGTTGACAACCTTTTCAGTGCCAGATACACTTAGCATTATAGATTAAGGCAATATGTTTTAACAAGCTGCTTTCCATGGTATGAAGTCCCCTTAACCTTCATTTGCCGAATGTGTGATCTTGAGTAAGTCACGTAATCAGACAGTGATTTTGGGAAACTGGGCTTGGCTCCTCAATAGTCTCCTTGACTACATGCATAGTAACTACCTTTAAATGTATAACCAGCTTTACCTACATGTTGTTAGCACTGTGATGCAAAGATAGCCATAACAGGGACTCTTATTATACTCAAATGATGGTTACAATAGCAAAATAAAAATTTGAGCGCTGCTCCTAAATTGAAAACTGTGCCTTGAGAGTTTGTGCTTTTCGCAAAAGGACAAGTTCATTTCGTCTGAGTTTGGGTAAAGATGCTACAGGGGCTGCACTGAGGAATAGATAGGAGGCATTGTAAAATTAAACTCGTTTATGTGTGTGCAGGGTGGTTAGTTATGTAAGATGCAAATGAGAGTACAAGTGAGGTTGTAAAGGATGATTGTGATATTTCAATATATAATGGAGAAACTGAGGAGAAACATAATATGGGGAACTTGATAAGGCCTGCAAAAGGAACAAAAATGGCATCTAGGAAAGGTAGTGTGGATACTTCTACTGCATAGTAACAGACTGATGGTAAATGATTTCTAGGGCTGCAACCAGTGTTGGATAGGAAAGGTGTGTCTGTAAATCAGCTAAAGAGAGGTATGTGCCTGATATGTGTGGTGGGGTGTGTTTCTGTCAGATTTCAAGCTATATAGAAAGGAAAGGAGTTTGAACAATAAATAAATTGAGTAGGACATTAATATGCCAGAATGTGGTATTTCAAGCCACTAGCAAATTTAGTTATGGGGAGTCTGCACAGTAAATCTTTACTGCAGCATGTGGGTTCTTTCTGAATTACTTTACCCCTGTTTTATATTATTTTTTATTCTCCCACTGCTTGCTGAGTCAGTTGCAGAGGCCATCATTCTGGCAACCATCAGAAGTTTTTTTTTCAGATTAGGACCCTAGCCCTACTGCTTGGTGGCTCACATATGAGCCCACATAAACTTCAAGGCCTCTAATGCCCTCCTCTTCATTTGAGTGTCCCCGCACAGATGATAATGAGGGCTGCTATCATGAACTTGCTAAAGCAAGCAATTATATCTGGTTGTGTTTTTCTAGAAGCAGTAAGCTGCTGCTTGCATTCAGTGAAACAACCACCAGACCTCCAGTCTACCCCCCCCATAGTAAGTGAGCCAACATTTTGCCACTCTCTCCTAACAATCCTCACCTGCCTCTTCTTGCCCCTGTATCTCTAATGGAACTCAGGTCATCTGTATCTTTGTCCAGATTTTAGCCTTCTTTACCATAAACCTCAGAAATGACAGTGAGATTCAGACCCATTGGAGGAAGTGATGAATGCATCCATTCCAGCTGTTAGCACTGTAGTAATAGCCAAAGGGGAAGAATCCTATGATATCCAATACGCAAGTTAGCCTTATGGATAAATTAAATGCATAATCTGCTTTATATATAATCAAGCCCCTTAAGCTAGAGGCAACAATAACAGTACTAGGTTATACTACACAAGGTTATCACATGAAATATAATTTTGGATATTTCAGTCATGCAACATTGTATGATAGTATACCATATATAAGTAAATTGTTTTTATGTATAGCATTAGGAGACATTATTCTTTGCTATCATAAAATCAGCAGTCTTTTCACCTGTTTGATGTCTTAATGAGTCTTTTGAATTCAGATACTTTACAGTTGCTTTTAGTTGGTGACATCATAGGATGTACTGAAGACATGACAGGTACTTCAGTCACAATTTGGTACATCAATAACACCACATGCTAAAGGAAAGTCACTGATTGGATCAATGTCTCATTCTGTGCAGTTCTGTAACTCAGGAACCATACCTCTATCAGGTACTTATGTGAGTTACTTGAACAGACCATCCATGTCAGGTAACCTTATTAGCAATTCACATGTCTGATTTGAAGACAATCCAGTCGTGTATAGACATCTCACTACCTGTCCATCTGTGGTTTGAACTATATATGATCTTAGGGTATTAGTCAATTTGATGGGTATAGCAGAATTTCTGATTTAGCAGAGACCTCTTTGCCAAGCTGATTTTAAAGTGCTTCTGTTGAATCTACTGTATACGACTATAAAAACCCAGACAAAATACTGTGTGACTTTCTATATTTACAACTGTGGTAATGCACATAAACTGGAAATATTCAAAGATACTTCACAAAGCAAACCCCCTCTGTTAGGTTCATATGCTCATAGGTACTTGCTAGGCCCTTGATCCTTGAGGATCTTCATATAGTCTATGAAGTTTTTAGCGCTTATATTTCAAGAACAAATAACCCAGAGACAAGCTGATCATTTACATGTTGCCCCTATATATGAGGGACGTGGGTGCTAAACAAGGGTAAATTTCTGATTACCTACAAATTCATCTAGATTACATTTGCATAGTGTAAGACAAGTACTTTATGTGGACTGAAAGACGATTCCACAATTCCAAAGAAGTGATATTCTCTGTGATCCATATCTATACCTCCAGCATGTTCTGTTCATGTTACAAAAGGTGATTTAGATCTCTTCAGTGGGTGTTTTTGCCTCACATTGCACTTGCAAATCTTGAGTAGGTCTGATAGGATAAGGTCTTTTGAGGCTCTGTATGCAAGACAGTGATCCCTCCTCATTAGTCTGTATGACACCGAGAAGAGGGACAAAGCTTGGAGACAGCTCTTGATTTTCTTAGTAAAAAAGTACTGTGGGCTCTCAAGTTGTGTTGAATGTTTAAATATATATATATATATATATATATATATATATATATATACTGAAAGCAGCATTAGACTCAATGAGGAGTGCAGAATGATTGGCCTGAGGAGGGCAGAATACAGTAGAATTATCACATCACTGTGTAATGAAAATTAACTTTTTTATGATAGTGAATACATAGTGATAAAAGGACAGTTCATTGTTTACATGGGTACCCAGGTCCCTAACAAGTGGATCAGTTTTTGGGTGTATGTTGTTAAAGTGATACCAAAAAAGCAGAAAACAAACCAGCGAACAAAGCTCCAGTCCACCAAGAACACAAGCCCAAAAGTTTCTCAGTTTTATTATTTTGCACATAAAAAGCTTTTGACACCAACACAGTGTGGCTTCTTCAGAGGAATTTTTAAAAGAATACTGATGTCCATTTTAAAGGATTTTATGATTACTTAATTAGTTTTAATTGAAAAAGCTTAGTTAAAAGACAGACACAATAACCTGAAATTTTGACCTCTGAAAATTGCATTCAAAGTGCAATGAACAATTGTTTTGCACATCAGAAGCATATGTTATGCACTCTAAACAAAATAAAACATGTAAATAATCTAAAACAAAAAATATATATAATAACAATATATCAAAAAAATGTAATATAACAAATAAAAGTGTTTCTAAAGGGGCAACACAATTCACTCTAGTTAACTTCAGGCAATAAAGAGACCCTTTTGTAATGCAATAAAGGAAGTCTAGATATTTTGCATACCACACGAATTATACATTGTTTATTTATGTATCCATATATAGGTATTACAGCTGTATTTTGAATGTTAAATGTTATTATGAATGATTTTGTAAGTATATGGGGACATTGTTTATAGGTTAAATATTTTCTTCACAGTGGTTACAGTCAGTCAAGAGAACTGGGTGTATGGTGAATGTAGTTCATCACATAATGATGTAATTGACACAAGTAGGAAAATTTAATTGATTTATTGCTGATTTTAAAATGGTATATAAAGGGACATATTATGCAGTTGAAACTGTTCCAGCAGAAGGCGAGAAGCCGAGGTACCAGAAAGTTTGTAATAAAAGAATTCATGTCCTGATGGTGGATTTCCTGTCTCTTATTCGTGTGGTATGAGGAGTTCTTCATCTTATGTTTTTCTGAAGTGGTCTAGATATTTTGTCTGTACAGATTTGTCCTCACCTTTGTTTCAGTAAACATCTCGAAGAAGTCAACCATGTTAAGTAGGAGGGATCTGCCTTAAACAAATCAGAACTGGCATGGGTCAGGAGTTTGGTTACCTATATCCTTATTTATCAATTCCATAATAATCCTTTCTATAACCTTACAGATGAGGCTGTTCAGACTTATGGGCCTATAATTTCTCAAGTCTATTGATACCACACCTTTTTGCAAGGGGATGACAGTTGCTGACCTTCATGCTGCACAATGAATACTTGGGGGTTGGCATTGAATAGCCCTTCTATAGGCAGTGTGAAAGGTTCTGTTTCAGGCTGGCCATTAAGCAGTCCCATATGTTATCCATTCCCATAGAGTTAGTGTTCTTGCCCTGGGATAGTTTGTTGGGGAATTGCTCATGGGATATTTAAGGAGGGATCTAGATGCAGGTATAAATTTTAGGAATGTAGGAGGGGAAAGGGGAATAAAGTTAGAGTTAAATGTATCTGCTTGTATACTGGCTATGTCTACTGGGTGTGAGTATGTGGTATCATTTACCATTAGCTCTGTACCAGGATTGCCATTGTTTCTAAGGTTTCCAGCATAATTAAAGAAGGCTTTAGGGTTATTCTTTTGACTGGTGGCAGTTTTTAAATCATATCTGACTCTGATTGATTTGATCAGGGTCTGATGTTCCCTGTTAAGTTTAGAAAGAGATGATTTGCACCTTGAGAGTTAGCATTTAGTTTTACATACAATGATTTTTTTCTTTTATTTTAGGGCCTGTTTATATCTGGGTTCCACCACATTAATTTATTTTTAATTTTGGCATTGTATTTGCTTTGGAGGGGGACAGATACATCTATGTAGTTATTCACATGTGCGTATAATTTGGCTGTAAAGGATTCCACGTAAGCAGTGGGGTCACTTAGTTGGAAGGGGATGCTGAATTTTGTCAGGTCATCACTCAGTTTCAGTAGATTATCCTTGGCATAATCTCTGCATATTGAGGTACTGGAGGATGCTTCTGGCTTTAGTCTTAAGGACAATGTGACTTTTCTCCTGTCCAGTTTGACCAGGGACAGGTATTACAATTGGTAAAAAGCAGAGCTATCCCATATTAGTGGAAACCAAGTCCAGGATTTTATCACCCCTGGTTGGGTTTCAGACTAAGTTGTCCAGAGAGTTTGTTTTAATTAAGGACAGAAATGTCTGGGCATATATGTTAGAATATGTATTCATCTCCCAGTTAATGTAGGGGTAGGTGAAGTCCCCTAGGAGAATGATGCCTGGCTTAATACATGGGGACTCCATACTAGTTATGTAGAAATTATGGAACATAGACGGGATTCTATAGTTAGCCATGATGTGATAAGGGTCTTAGGTTGATAGTTTGTCACTAGGCTAACAAACACTACATCCCTTACAAGCCCAGCTGCACACCTCAAATCATTTGGGTACTGAGTATCATGGGTGTCTATATGGGGGTATGTTAATAGACAGGTAACTCAGGATTTGTTTGGGGTGGTGTTAATTGGGATAATACTTTTGCTATTGATGGACTCTGTCCATAAGGGACATGGGGGCCAAACTGGGGGTAAATTATGATTTCCCATCCAGCTGTCAAGGTTTTGTTTGAATAGAGTCAGGGATAAACTCTGTTTTACATTGATGGGGAGCATATTCTGTAGGGCAGGGATCCATTGGGACACATATCTGTCACTCCAGCATGTCCTGTTTATGTCACAAGCAAAGTTCAGAACCCTGAATCTAGTGTTTCTGGTGCTGTTTGTATTGCACATGTGCAACAAATCCATCGGGGCTGGGTCTGAGGAAGCTCTGTAAGCCAGACAATGATTCCCTCTCAGCAACCTGTAGGAGACTGAATACAGAGACAGAACCTTTATGCAATCAGTGTAGGGCAGGGTGTTCACACCCTGAATTCTCCACCATTTAGGCCAGCTACTTCACAGGCAAGGATTAAAGGTGGACATGTCTCTATTTACATCAAAAATAAATATACTTCAAGGCTAGTCAGCCAGGACAATGCATGTGGGCTGCTCCATGTTTAAATCACCATAGGTAAAATCCAATACCACTTCCTTGCAAACTATAGGTCCCTCTCTATGACCCAGGAAATCTATACCATGTATTTAAACTTATTAGAAACACTAACCATCCATCCCAATACCAAATTCATGGATGACTTTAATTACCCCACTATTAAATGGGAATCCTATATGACACCAAACATACATGCACAGAGATTTCTAGATTTTGAAAACACAAACTCCCTGGACCAGATAGTCAATACACCAACCAGGGTCCAACCATACTGGATCTGGTCCTCACTAATATGGGAGACTGCTGCACACCCCCTACTGTAATGCCTTCCCTGGTAAGGGCAGACCACAAAATGGTCTCCTTGAAGTGAAAATAAAACCTGGACCTCCAGCTAAATCTGGAGTATTCAGGAACTATTCTAAGGCTAACTATACTAAGGCTAACCTCCTGCTATTAAGTGAGAACCTGACAAGCTTTTAAACCCCCATAAACCCTGAGAACAATTCTGCCTATGCAGGACTGCTCACAGAAACCCTGTACAAGCATGTTAATAGCTGCATAGCGGCAGCTGTACCCACCAGAAAGAAGTACAGAACTAACTCAAAAAACAAGTCAACCTGGTGTAATCACAAAATCAATTGGCTGTAAAACAGGAGGAAGAAAATCATGGCAAAAATTAGGAGGTGTAGCACCCAGCAGGATGAAAAGCACTCTCATCAAACTAAGAAAACAACAAAGGCAAGGGTATACTCCAAAAGTAACTTTATACAAGTAAAATCTCATCAAACTAAACAAACAACTCAGAGGACAAATAAAGTCTACCAAAGCCAGATTTGAGGTAAGTTTGGCCTCCCAGGCCAAGGACAACCACAAAACATTCTTTAGCTATGTCTGCAACCTCAAAGGCATTACACAATTGTGTACAGAGCTCATTGTAAATGGAGCCACCTATACTGTGCCAGAAGATATAGCAAACCTCCTGGCTAATAAATTCACCTCCAACTTTACCCCTCTCTCCCCCTCAACCTTTCCTCAGGAAATATCATCAAATATAACTCCCCCTACCATCACTAGGGAACAGGTCCTTAATGCTCTTCTCTAAGACTAAAAATACTGCATCAGTGGGTCCAGACAATATTCCAGGATGCATGGTAAATAGCATGAAACATTACCTATCAGGGCCTCTGGAATTACTATTTAACTGTAGCCTTCAAACAGGCTTCATTTCTCATGAATGGTGAAAGGCAACAGTCATCCCTCTGTGCAAAGGTGGACCATCTACAGACCCTAGAAACTACAAACCCATACATCTTACTAGTCTTATATGTAAAGCTATGGAAAGAATTATCATGGAGATGATCAATAGAAATATAGTAAACCTCCAGACACTGGACCCAACCCAGTTCGGTTTCATCAAGAGCAGATCATGCCTACTCAACCTGGTGGACTTCTTTGAGAAGGTCACCAAAGCAATAGATGAGGGCAAGATCGTTCACACTGCCTACCTTGACTAGGCCAAGGCATTTGACACAATACCCCACTCAGGCATTGTTGACAAACTCAAGAGGTTAGGTACAAACCCATATGTCACCTAGGGGATAGCCAGCTGGCTCACAGACAGGACCCAGGAAGTTAAAATTGGGGAGTCCACCTCTACAAAGAGGCTAGTCATAAGTGGAGTCCCTCACGGATCAGTCATTGGGCCTCTCCTTTTTGGCATTTACTTCTTAGAAGTCAAGGCCAATGTCAGTGGTCTCTTGCTGACTAAATATGCAGATAGTTGCAAATTAGGAGCTGTCATTGAATCTTACATTGACACAAATGTTCTTCATAGGTTTATAGGTTCATAGGTAGGTACTAGGCTATCTGCCTGAAGGCATTTATAAGCCTAGCTGGAATGTGTTGGCTTTCGTTGCCCCCTTAGATTAGTTCCCTGTGCCTCTGTCCAGCAGAGCCATTGAAGTGATCCACGGGGTAAACTTTCTGTTTCCCATCCACTCGTCAAGGTTTATCTTGAAGAGGGTTAGTGAGGAGCTCTGCCTAATGTAGATTGGAATCTTGTTCCAGAGCATGGGGAGTCTCTGGGACAGGAATCTATCTCTCTAGCACGTCCTATTTATTGTTATGGTGAGGTTTAGATCCCTGGAGCGTGTGGCTCGAGAGCATAAGGTTTTCTTTAGATGGAGCATTTCCATCAGTTCTGGGTTGGACATGGCCTTGTTTGTCAGGCAGAGATCACCTCTGACTGGCTGACACAGACAAACAACTGGTGTCAGAGCCATGGACTAAAACTAAAGGTCAAGAAATGCATAATATCATCCTTTGGGAAGTCATCAATCCCTGGTAATTATCATATTGCCAACACACCCCTTAGAGTTGACCCAGTAGTCAGGGACTTAGGGGCTCACATAGATAGTAATCCAGCCTTTGACCATCATGTGTCTACAGTGGTGAGGAAATCATTCTGTGTTGTGCAACTTATAAACAAAGGTATGGCATCTAAGTCTAAGGAAGTCATTGTTCTATTGTATTTGGCATTCATCAGACCTAGTATTGAGTGCAATGCCCCCATTGGTATGTACCTAACCAGGCATATCCAACATCTGGAACATCCACAGAGGTTCCTCACTAAAAAAATACAGGGCATAAGTAATATGTCCTATGCAGACCACCTCAAGGCCCTATCCCTTTATTCTGTCTCTTACAGGCTTTTGAGGGGAGATCTTTACCTGGCATACAGGGCATTATCAAAACCCATTCTGATGGACCTCCTGAATTTCCACAAAACAAATCACACCAGAATTACCCATTCTAAAGACTTAAACCTTGCCTGTGATATAAATAGGACCTGTTGGAGAGATAGGTATGTATCCCAGAGACTACCCCATCTATGGAACTGGCTCCCATCCATGCATGTGAAACAGAGTTCCTCCCTAACCCAATTCAAGTGCAACTTAGACAATTGGATGGGAAACTGGAAATTCATCCTTGGTTTGGCACCTGTGTCTCTAATGGACACAGGTAACCTGTAAATGATTTATCTCCCAGGCCCATGCTTACACCTATCAAGGGTATCAGAACTTGCCAGAGATTTGGGATGCACGGCTAGCCTTAAAAAGGCCCTTGTGGTTGTTAGCCTAGTAAACACCTATGAACCTATAAGAAACCTTTGTGGGCATTCCAGCTGTTGCAAGTGTCTGGTTAGATACATGCCAAAAGGGACATTGTACTCAATGATAGGTCTGATAAGGGCCGAGTAGAGTGGTACTATAACCTCCTTGGATTTGGATGCCATATTCTTACCTATAAGTTGGGCAACATGGAATTATTTTCTTATTATATTAGTTACATGTTGGCCAAAGGCCAGATTGCTGTCTACTACTTTATTGACTCTTAGGGGTGTTTTACCATTGGAGTAATGAACCTGGGTTGGCAGTTTCCCAAAGGGCATTAGAGTGCATTCTTTGGTATTCAGTTTTAGGCCATGGCTTTGGCAGTTATTTGTCTGCGTTAAACCAACTTGTAAGATGTTGATATCTTGGGGAATCTGTAACAGCTGCCAGTTTACACTCATCTGTGAACTTGGTAAGCCAAAGGCCTTGAACATTAGCTTTGACTACCGAGCATTAGCTGCAAAACAAGACTGGGCCCAGCACAGAGACCTGGGGTACTCTGCTGATGAACAGTCTCTTGGTGGAAGTGGTCTTACTGATTCTGACCTCTTGGATCCTGTTTGTGACCTGGGGGTGGGGAGAAGTGGGGTTGAAGTCTGAGCTGAGGTTTTCAGCCAGTAGGTTTGCTATATCATGCTGATTGGTGAAGGTGGTAGCATTCATTACCAGTTCAACATACTGCTGTGTTACCTCTAAGGTTCTGTACATAGCTGAAGAAGGCCTTGTGATTGTTCTTAGCCTATCCTGACCTTGTAGTTGGCCTTATTAGATTTAGTTAAACCTCTTAGTTTCTTGATTAGTTGAATAAGGGAGCACTTGTCAAGGTTTGTCATATTGTGAAAGACTGCAGCAACTTTCTCTGTCCTCTCTTTGTCTTATTAGTTTCTTAAATGAGGTCTATGTCTGACATACAGAACATTAAATAACTCCTTACTATTTCAGTGCTTTACTTAGAATATTCCTGAGTGATGTGGGCACAAGATGGCACTGTGTCTCAATAAAATTAATATTAACTGTATTGTGAAACATTTATTTATTTTATTTATTTATTTTATTTTATTTTATATTTGTTAACCGGGGGTGTCTGACTGAGCCGAAAAGGCCCTTTTTCAGCCGAGGCCCGGGGAGAAAAGCTCCACAAAGAAAAATTACAGACGCATTTAGTTATTTAGACATGATCAGTATACACACAAATTACAAGAGACATGTTTTTACAGTGGTATGCGGCACATAAACAGTTACAGTGGAGAAAACAAACAAAAAAATATTAATTTTAAAAATAAAGGTAATTAATAGATTTGTGGTGTACAGCTGAAATTTGGAACATAGGTAGAATACATACTTAGTACACAGGTACAGTACATACATTGTAGATTAGCCAGTGTTTGTGAGTAAGATTGAAAACTATTATCAAGTGCTCTAGATTTAGTATTTATATGTTATCCGCTTTCACTAGCCTGGGGAGCAATCATGGCACTGCCAACTTTGCTTGAGATGTTGCCTGATGAGGTCTTTAAAGGAGGCTTTGGATGATGTGTTTTGAATGCTAGTAGGGACAGAGTTCCATTTTTTAGCCACTGAACTACTATATAGTGCATCTCCAAAGCTATTGTAGCTGTTGGTGACTTCTAGTAGTAGTTTGCTTGATGATCTAAGAGGCCTTTTGGGTGAGTGATGTACTAGATTTTTGAGGGCAGGACACTTATTGGGGAGGTAATAGAATGACAGAGGCAGAGCTGATTGTAGGGTAGGAGGTTGGGCTGTTCAAGCCAGTGGAGCTGTCTCAAAGCAGTACAGTGATGAGTTCTATATGAGCAATTTGCAGCAAAGCGGGCAATTTTGTTATAGCAGGCTTCCATTTTGCTTAGTTCAGTTTTGTTGAGATTAGTCAGAATGGGAGATGCATAGAGTAGGGTGGATAGAAGTTGGGAGCGAGCAATGGCTAATCTTGTGTTGTTGGTAAGAGATGGTTTGATACGGTAGAGTGACCCCAGTTTGGCATGTACGTTTTTAATAGTTAAGTTGAGATGACTATCAAATTTTAGGTGGGAGTCTATGGTTATTCCCAATAGCTTAGCCTGTGCCACTGGAGCAATTGGAGTATCATTTGTGGAGTAGATAGTGAATTGACTGTTAGTGTTTTTGTTAGAATTGGTTATAATCATAAACTGAGTTTTCTTTGGCTTGAGGATAAGTTGGGCTTTGGTAAGGTAGTTTTTAATGTCAGCGAATGCTAGTTGAGTTGTTTGCAGGAGGGTGGGAATGTTTTGTGCAGCACAGATTAAGGTAGTGTCATCTGCATACTGAATTATAGATGCATGCTGTGTGGAGGTATGGAGGTCATTTGTGAAGACTGTGAAGAACTACACATATGAAATGCTACTGCATGGCATTATTAACTGACTGTAGTTCTCAGTGTGAATGATAAGGCAAACTATGAGGCAAAATCAGGGTTACTCTGCAAAACCAGGGGTAGCTATGAGGTATGCTCACAGAGTTCCATCACACGATCTGAGACATCAGGCTTCTTGATGGCTAATAGGCCTTGAACATGTTCACCAAATATATGTACATATGGGCCTAAGTGGATATGCTAAAAAAAAAAAAGATGGTGGATCGGCACTAAATGATGCAGTGGAACAGAGCACATGTTTCCCCTTTCATATTATGGGATTTTACTTCATTACTCCTATATACAATACATGAATCATGAAGCAATCCTTCAAGCCCTTTTTGTGATCCAGAATGTCATGAAATTTGGTGCAGTGCTTGTTTGGGCAAGAGAAATGTGAATTATGTATTCACCTAATAGAGAAGGATCATGGGAAACGATGACGGAACATCTTCAAACCTGTTTTTCAGCATCCAAGTACCTCATTCAGTTCTTAGTGAATGCTGATTAGGATTCCTGTTTGCTTGTTTGTTTGCTCATTCAAATACAGAATGAGTACAAAAATATATATTTAGTTAGATGCACCCTGAATGCATTTAATGCGATACATTTTACAGAACATTGGGGCTGTCATTTTCCCCTCCTCTACCATAGTGAATGAACAGCTAAAATAAATACTTGCAAAGTAAACTTAACCTACATGAACTAAAATATGACAAACTCTGTTCAATGGGTATTATATTTGCAGCTGCATGGGATGGTTTCTAACATTTGGGAACAAACAATATGGATAACAACATTATGCTGCTTAAAATACAAAATAAAACTTCAGGGGCATAACAAAAAAACCCACTCTGAGATAAAAGAAATATTGGACTTCAGGTCCCTAAATAATTTGTTCAGTTCTTCTGTAAGCAACAAATCTGGCAGTGAAACAGATCTACATTCATTCTGACATGCTGAAATAATTAGCTGTTAGAATGTAATGAGATTTACTTGACATACCATTTCAGGATCCCACATTCTAATTAGCATGCATAATTATTTTATTCGTAAAGGAGTCAACAGGATAAATTGAAAACCAGAGTCTTATGATTTTCAAAATGTTTCAGGATTTAATAAAAGCTGGGGAATATTGTATGGTTAAGTGACAGTGCACATTAAAGTTCCTTGGTCTTGATGGGCTACAGACAATAATTAGTTTCCTAATGCTATTGCTTAGTATCAGCAAATGTGGACTTAAGAGCGAAGTGCTAACAATCAGACCTGTCATCTCAAAATAATGTAAATGTGGTGGTCACACTAATGATGCCACAACATGATAAGAGATGTCTGGTCATATCAGCATTTTGTCTCATGTTGCAGCTCTGTGAATTAGTCTTTTTATCAGTTGTAGTCCATACAGTAAATAAAAGCATGGTAAAGGTTTACTATACCTACCTCCTCTACCAGTTATATCAGCAAAAAGTCACACGTTCTAATAAACTGGATAACAAAACTGAAAAAACTTGTTGTCTTCAGGAAAGGAGAAGATTGCTGCAGCACTATAAAGAAAGCTCAAATAACTGTGTACGATCTCCCCAAAGCAGGAGGGAGGAAATGTAGGAGGAAGGGAAGCTTTATCATTACTGTGGTCTATCCTCAAAAATTTAATGTTGCAGTAAACACCTTAGACAGCTGAACAGTTATCTTTGGGGAAGCTCATTATAAAAGTAAATTGTAACACGACTTGTATTAAACTAATTACTTCTCAGTTGCATTTGCTGGATAAAGTGGATGACACAAAAAACTATAATTTGTTATCCTAGGAAAGCTGCAATGTTGAAAGGGTATTTCTGTTTGGTACAAGCACAGTATAAAATAGTTTAGTAAAAAACTTGCAAAGCCATACTGTACTGATGTATTGATGCTTATATTAGATACATCAGCAACTGCATGCTAGACTTTGCTGTTCTCTCTAAAACAATAAGATGATGAATCTGCTTGATGACTTTTCTTTGTAATACACAGTGTGAATATTGCAAGGGTCAACAACAGTACATAGTCTCTTTTTATATTTAGAGGACTGACAGTAAGCATGCAATTAGAAAATAAAACCTACAAAGACTGATATGGTACTTTGAAAAATTTTTCCGAAAAGCTATCTGAAATATAAATGACTGCATGCATGTATATGTGTATACCAGACTTTACTAATTCAGCCATCATGTCAATGACATTTTAATGCCATAATCCATAGTATTTCATAGGTTCATAAGTTTAATTATTAAGTTTACAACCTACTGGCCATCATGAATCTTGATTACTGTAATCCCATCTCAATATTTTCTATTTCTCATATACAACGCACTTAGCTAGATCACAAGGTCTTCATTGCCTTTTACTTTGGATATAATAAGTAGGCCATTTATTTATTTATTTATTTGCATTTGTTAACCAGGTTGGTCCAGCTGGGTAAGAATTACCCTTTTTCAGTGGAGACCCGAGGGGAAAAGCCCCAAAGAGACATACAAATACATACAAATAGAGACAAATTAACAATATTACAGAGGAAAACAATATTATGGGTGCAATGGATAAGAAAAACAAACAATGAAAGTTTGAGAATATGAGTAAGGTAGTCCAGAGGCATGCACGCAAAAGATTTATGAAAAGGTGTTCTGAGCAAGATCTCTGAATTAAGTTAAAGTAGGCAAAGAAATGATGATTTAGGTGTGGAGTTAGTAGTGTGGGAGTTTTTGGTGGGAGCATGTGAAGGACATTCCTATTTGGAGGAGAGATGGGAGAGAAGCATGGATTTGAAATTGTTGTGGTTAGGTATATTACGTAGTGGTGTGGGGAGCTTGTTCCATAGTTTGGCTATAGTGTGGGATAGTAGTAGTTTACCAGTTGGGTGGATGGGTTTGTGTACATGCAGGAGGTTTTGGCCTGTGGATCTCAGGGTACGGGTAGGTGTGTAGGGTGTTAGAGATTTAGCAAGAGAGGGGCATTCTGCTAAATTATTAATCTATAAGGCCATATGCCCATATAGTCATGTATTAGGAGATTGTCTGAGCAAAGATAAATCTAAGGCAAGGTATCAGTCAGAGTTTATTAGCCAGATATGTTGAAGGAGATGAGGAACTTCAATGCTGCTTGTCCAAAAGTTCACCAAACTGCGCCCCATCCTGGATTTACAAATCCCTTAATCCCAATGATTTTCATAGAAGTGCTTTTGAACATGTTATCATGTACATTGTGGGGCCATTGGTAAAATCCAACAAAGGGTATCATCACAGGTAAAATCCAGCACTGTGTATCAGCACATAGTGGTCATAATGGGGTATGCATCCAGATTTCCAGAAGCAATGGCATTGC
This sequence comes from Protopterus annectens, assembly GCF_019279795.1. Taxonomy (NCBI): domain Eukaryota; kingdom Metazoa; phylum Chordata; order Ceratodontiformes; family Protopteridae; genus Protopterus; species Protopterus annectens. The sequence continues at coordinate 127,122,623 of NC_056730.1, read as the reverse complement.
GCATGGTTAACATTAAGGCTATTGTCAGGCAACTGGTTGTGTTATTATTCAGAGTGGGTACCAGTTATGTCAGATCTTTAAAGTCAAACATTTGAAGATCTTAGTCTGCTATCTACAGAATGATGGATGAGATGAAAGGTTTAATAAAAAAACTAAAATCTATGTTGAGGAAAGCTGCTGATGCAGATGGTAAAAATGGGAGTATCAGTGAAGTATAAAGTAGTGAAATGATCTCCCTGGAGTGGCTATGCATGCTTTTACAATTAGATGAGCTACAGAATATGCTTTCCTGACTTGAGTAGATATGCAGTGTTTAACTTCAAACTGTTGTCTACTACTGTCCCAAGATTTATTATGATGTGGCATCTGTTATGATTTGAGCATTTATTTATGAGCTTTATAACATATCTCATTATAATATATTTATAGTCTTTGAAACAAGGTCACTATTTTTAAAGCATGTGCATAGTTTTTTGGACCATTTTGGAAAATGTCATTATCTTTTATTAAAGTAATCATGTTAACCAATTTATAGTTCTCAGCATATTCAGCAATCCTTAATCAACTTCCCACTTTTATATGAGACCAGTTTAAAAAGAAGGTTCCCAGTGCAAACCCTGTAGGGTATCATAAATAAGTGACTTGTAACCCTGGCTTGATGTGTCCTCTATCTACCTCAACCAAAGCTTTATCATTTGAATTGCATGTGAGAAGATATCTAATGTTATTTGTCAGACTTTCCCTTATATAGGACAGTGTGGAATGCAATGTCAATTTTCCACAAAAAGAGGCAAGCTCTCCCGTGAACAAACCCATACTGTTCCAAAGCATTGCGATGCTTGTATAATTTCCATAAGTAAATTGACCAAAATATTTCAATAAATTTAGGATATGTTGAGCTGAAGTTAAACCCACCTCTATTCTTACTTCCACAGGTCCTTTTCTTATTCCCTGTATTGATATTCAGTCTTCCTTTCCATTCCATATTCTATACATAGCAAAAGGGCGAACCTGCAAGCTATCGTAAAAACTATATACCAATAACTTGCCTTGCAATGATGTATAAACTATACACTGGAATTGATGCAGACAGAATTTATAGTCATTTAGAAGAAAACTCAATCATGGCAATAGAACAAAGGATAATAAAAGAAAGTTGTATGGAGCAAAGGATCATTTGATGTTAAATAAAGTCATAATAGAAAACTGTAAAAAGGGGAAGAATCTAAGTATGGCATGGGTAGACTATAAAAAAGCATTTGGCAGTATCCCACATTCATGGATAAAAGGGTGCTTAAAAATGTATAAGATACACTGCACTGATCAATAACATTACAGTGACCATGAAACATCGGCAAACCACTTTGAAGTTAAACAATAATGAAGGACAAATTATTATTCCAGGGATAACATTTCAAAGGGGGATATTCCAGGGTGACTCTCTTTCAGAGCTGCTTTTTTTGTCTTGCCCTTAACCCATTAAGCTGTCTACTTAACAGATTAGGTCATGGCTATAATTTGGCTCCTAGAAAACAACAAAGTGTAAAGACTTCTCATCTTCTTTTTGTAGATGATTTAAAACTGTAAAATTCATCAAATGAAGAACTGAAAGCACAACTGCAAGTGATCAAAATATTTTCCAGATGATATAAGAATGTTATTTGGTCTTGATTCATGTGCAAAAGCAACCTTTAAAGCAAAAAAGCTGCAGCACCAAGAAAACATCAGTTTGCGAGAGGAATGTGATATAAAATAACTTGTGCAAGAGGGAGTGCATAAATATTTGGGAAATGATGAAGGATCAACAATAAAACATGAACAAATGTGAATAAAACTCAGTAAAGAATATTATAGAAGGCTTAAATTAATACTAAAAACAGCATTGACATCTAGGAACAAAGTTGAAGCTATAAACCAGTTTGCTCTTTCTGTTTTAACTTACAGTTTTGGAGTGACTGAATGGCCCCAAACGGTGTTGGATAGTTTGGACAGGAAACAAGAAGGATGCTTCATGCTCATCAAATGATTTATAAAAATCAGTGCATACCAAGACTATATATTCCTCGTTCTGAAGGGGGTATTGTCTTCATTGAACTGATTACATGTATAGATCTGCAATCATGGGACTGCATACTTATCTGCTGACCTCACATGACCCAAATGTAGTGAGAATTTTGAAACACGAGGAGAACAAGTCTAAGATGACTTCCCTGCTTAGTTTAGCAGAAGCATATTGACATCACGTGGGAATGGAAATCAAACCAGAAGTAGATAAAAATCAGGTAGCAACAACTCAATGTGCCAAAAATAAAAGAAAGAATATAAGATGAAGGATAAGATGAGAAGCCAGTAAATGTGGAAAATGCATAAATATATTTGCAAATATAGGAAATTCTTGGAACAACCTCATGTTGATCAGGATCAAATGCAGGAATTGGTAAGGAGAGGTGAATTTAAACCAATAGACTTAAGGTTAATATTGGGGCTCAAGATAGTGGACTACTTATATGCTGGTTTACAAAGTTCATTGAACATGTGGGAGAAACAGACAAATGTAGGTTTTGTAAAACAGAACTGGAAACAGTTGTGCATTTTTGTTGCTGGTTATGATATACTAATGGCAGAAGGACTGTATACTGAAAGGCATAATATTGTAGCAAGATTGTAGCATTGGGGATTGTGCAAACATTATAATATTGAAGTAGCTGAAAAACACTGGAAACATGACCCACAAATTTTCATAGAAAATGATGAAGTTTATATCACATGGGAACATCCATTACCAACAGTTCAAAAAATAGATTTAAGAAAACAAGATATAGTAATTCATGAAAAGAAGACACAAGTAGCATTGATTATTGAAACTGCTATACCCAGTGACTACAGTGTCTTGCATACAGACAGACAAAAAGTCATAAAGTACTAGGATTTGTAGGCAGAAACAAGGGCAATGTGGAAGAAAGATACCCAAACAGTTCCAGTAGCAGTAGGAACAACGGGTCTTATAAAAAAGAATTTACAGTTGTACTTAGATATGTTACTGATACACTGGACTCTGTACAAATTGCAGAAGGAGTCATTACTGGGCACATTGCAGGTGCTGCAAAGAGCACTTCTGGCTAACATCAAAGATTGAAACAATAGTAATTTCATGAACTTTAATCATACTTTGACTTAGGAATGGGGTCCATTCCCATCATGGTATTATAAACCCAAAAGACTTGGAGAAATTAAAAAAGATTTCCCTAAATTTTACATCACTGTCATTAAAACAATCACACCAACCTATTTTTTTTTCTCACCAGTTAGATAACCTTTTTATACCTCAGCATTCCTTAAGACCATTGGTTATGCAAAAATGTATTAAAATGTCAACAAGTTTTTTTTAACTCAGCTTGTTTAGAAATACAATTTTTAAATGTTTCTAGAATATTATTGATAAATAAATAATGTGATGGTGAATAAATATTGGGCCAGATTAATGAATGGCTACACTTTTTGCTTCTATAGTGTGCGTGTCATGTGCTGTTTTGTATTCATTAAATAAATAAACAAAGGTAAACAGCAGAGTACACAAGTGGAAGTATAACTAACTGAATTACAGGCTAATTAACTAATCGAAGATGGTAGAGCCATTGAGGAAGCTAGAAAGTAATCATCCAAAACCTATTAGAATACAGACACCATCACACTTAGAAAAAAAGCATTGTTAGGGGCTGCTGCTCTCTTGCATGTGTATGTGTAAGAGGGTCAAATCTATGCTGCTGCTGATAGACTTAGGCCATGGAGAAGAAGGGCATTCAGACCCTGTTTAACATACAATGGACTGCATGATACTGAAATATTAAAGTGATACAGAGTGCATAGAAAACCGATCCAGGAGCCCTGCAACCTCTGCTGCCCTCACTTCAAACCCAAGGGAAATCAAGGAGAACTTATACTAGTGGAAACTAAGTTATGTGTAGCATTAAGGATATTAGCTACTGTTACATTCCAGACTCCCACATGGGATATACTAGGGGTGTCACAGGCGTCAGCCTCCAGAATATTGCATCAATGTCTTAATGCTGTGCTGTAATATGCAAGGGAGTACATCTATTTTCACTGCACCCCAGAGGACAGAGCAAGAACAATGCAAGAATTCTATGCTGTAGCACACTTCCATGAAGTTTAGGGGGCATGAACTGCACTCACATAGGTTCATAGGAAGGTACTAGGCTATCGGCCCTAGGGCCTATACAAGCCCAGCCAAAAAGGTACCCTGGCTTTTGCCACCCAAGAAAATTATTTTCCTGTGCCACTGTCGAGCAGAGCCACAGAAGTGATACCCAGGGTGAATTTCCTATTTCCCATCCACTCATCAAGATTTTTCTTGAAGAGTACTAATGAGGAGCTTTGTTTGATATAGATAGGTATTTTGTTCCAGAGTATGGGAAGTGTCCAGGACAGGAATCTATCCCTCCGGCATGTTCTGTTTATTGTGATGACAAGGTTTAGGTCCTTAGAGCGTGTAGCTCAGAGGGATTGGGACTTCTTTGGAGCATGTCCAACAGCTCTGGGTTTGACATAGCTTTGATGTTAGGCAGAGATCACCTCTGAGTAGGCGATATGCGATTGAGTAAAGCTGGAGTTTTTTGAGACGGTCTGCGTAGGGCATCTGTTAGAGGCTGGTAATCCTCTTTGTGAGGTATTTCTGTGGCCTTTCTAGTTGTTGAAGATGTCTTGTGAGGTACATACCAAAAGGGGCATTGTACTCTATAATGGATCTAATGAGTGATGAGTAGATGGGAACAATGACCTGTTTTTTTCTGGTTGAGGAACCTTTTGTGATGAGGTGTGCCATGTAGAAGGACTTCCTGACTACTGTGGCGATGTGATTATCAAAGGAGAGACTACTGTCCACCTGTGTCACAAGGTCTCTTATCACACTTTTGGTGTTAAGTATACTATCGCCTATGTTGTAGTTCATGGGTACAGAGTTTTTACCAAAGGGGATGACAATGCACTTTTTGGCATTGATCTTGAGGGCATGGATTTGACACCAGGCATCTGTCTCAGTGAGGCCCTTTTGTAGGATGTCCACATTGTCAGGAGTTTTGATTATGGCTCCTAGTTTGCAGTCATCTGCGAACGTCATTAGCCAAAGACCTTCTGTGTTAGCCTGTACTTCAGAGAAGTAGATACCAAACAGGAGAGGACCCAGGACTGAACCCTGTGGTACTCCACTTGTCACTGGTCTGAAGTCGGTTTTGGAGTCTGCTACTTTCACAGTGTGGGTTCTGTCACTGAGCTAGTTGGCAACTCATCTTGTGACATAGGGATTTATACCTAGTTTAGTGAGTTTATCTATAATTTTGGAGTGGGGGATTGTGTTGAAAGCCTTGGCAAGATCTAGATAGACTGTGTGAACCACCTTACCCTCGTCTACAGCTTTGGTGACTGCTTCAAAGAAGTCTATCATTTTTAGAAGACATGATCTGCCTTTTACAAACCCGAACTTGGTGGGGTCCAGAGTTTGGAGATTACCAATGTCTTTGTTTATAAGTTCCATGATGATACATTCCATGGCCTTACAGACCAGACTCATCAGGCTAATGGGGCAGTAGTTCCCGGGGTCCATGGTGGCTCCCCCCTTGAGGAGTGGGATAACCGTCACTGTGCTCCATTTAGCAGGCACAAAGCCTGAGGTGAGACTATGATTGAACATGGTACTTAGGTGGGGTGCCAGTTCATTCTGTAGTTCATGTAGAATGCAGCTAGGGATGTTTGGTCCCATGGATGCTGTGTTCTTGGCTTTGGAGAGTGTGGTTTTTACCTGTGCAGCCGTGATTACAGGAACTTTGCATTCTTCCAGTATAGAGATAGGCTCTTTAGGGGGTGAGAGGGGAGTAAAGTTAGCACTGAACCTATCTGCCAGGATGTTGGCAATATCAGTTGCGTCTGTATATTTAGTGCCTTTGTGCTATAACTCAGAGCAGATCTGAGTGTTGCCATTGAGATTCTTGACATAGCTATAGAATGCTTTGTGGTTCATAGGTTCATAGGTTCATAGGTTCATACTAGGCTATCTGCCCTGGGGCATTTATAAGCCTAGCCCGATTGTGTTTGGCTTACACCGCCCCTTGATTTGAGTATACTGTGCCCTTTTTAAAGTTTAATTTACTGTGCCTCTGTCTAATAGTGACACGGAAGTAATCCCCGGGATAAACCTACGATCCCCCATCCACTCATCAAGAGAGTCAGTGAGGTGCTCTGCCTAACATGAATTGGAATTCTATTCCAGAGCGAGGGGAGCCTCTGGGTTATGAATCTGTCCCTCCAGCATGTTCTATTTATTTCTGTGCTGAGGTTCAAGTCCCTCGAGTGCATGGCTCTAAGGGATTTAGATTTACTGAGGTGGAGCATGTCCATTAATTCTGGGTTGGACATAGCTTTATATGTCAGGCATAGATCGCCTCGAAGTAGGCGGTATGCAACTGAGTAGAGCTGGAGTTTTTTAACCGAGCAACATATGGCATCTGTTTGAGTCCCTTGATCCTCCTGGTGAGGTACTTTTGGGGTCTTTCTAATTGCTGCAGGTGTCAGGTAACGTACATCCCAAAAGGGTCATTGTATTCTATGATGGGCCTGATGAGGGATGAATAAAGGGGCACGATTACCTCTCTTGATCTAGATGTGAATCCTTTCATGATGAGGTGGGCTATGTAGAAGGTCTTTCTAACCACTTTGGCAATGTGGTTGTCAAAGGAGAGATTGCTATCAACTTGGTTCCCCAGATCCCTAATTACTTTCTCTGTACTTAATGGGTTACCACCTATGTGGTAATTTGTGGGCACATTGTTTTTGCCAAAGGGTATGACTATACACTTTTTGGCATTTAGCTTTAGACCATGGCTCTGGCACCAGTTATCCGTCTCTCTGAGACCTTTTTGAAGGATGTTTGTGTCAGCTGGAGAGTCGATTATGGCGCCCAGTTTGCAGTAATCTGTGAACTTGGTGAGCCATAGTCCTCCCACGTTGGCCTGTACCTCAGAAAAGTAAATACCGAACAAGAGAGGTCCCAGGACAGAACCTTGTGGGATGCCACTTGTGACCGGTTTCGAGTCTGACATGGCTCCAGCAACTCTGACTCTGTGGGTTCTGTCTTTGAGCCAGTTTGTAACCCATCTTGTGACATAGGGGTTTATATTTAGGCTGGATAGCTTATCTATGATGCCTGAGTGGGGTATTGTGTCAAATGCCTTTGCTAGGTCCAGATAGGATGTGTGGACTACCTTCCCTTCATCTATGGCCTTGGTGACTGTTTTGAAGAAGTCGACCAGGTTCAAAAGGCAGGATCTGCCCTTGATGAAGCCAAATTGGGTACCATCTAGTGTCTGTAGGTCCCCAATGTCTTTGTTTATGAGTTCCATGATGATCCTCTCCATAGCCTTGCAGACTAGGCTAGTCAGGCTTATGGGGCGATAGTTTCCAGGGTCCGTAGAGGCGCTACCTTTGTGGAGTGGGACCACTGTTGCTGTACGCCATTCTTTGGGCACATATCCTGTAGTTTGGCTGAGATTGTACAGCAGTTTTACTTGAGGGTTTAGTTCTTCTTGGAGTTCATGTAGAATGCAACCCAGGACACCATCTGGTCCCATGGAAGCAGTGTTTTTTGCTTTGGAGAGGGCGGCCTTCACCTGAGCATCAGAGATGTTTGGGAGGCTGCACTCTGCCGGGATAGATACTTGCTCTTTTGGGGGGGAGGGGGTGGAGAAGTTTGCACTGAACCTGTCTGCCAGTATATTGGCGATGTCTGTGGGTTCAGTGTATTTTTTGTCATTTAGAATCAACTCAGAACAAGTCTGGGAGTTGCATCCCAGGTTCCTAACATAACTGGAAAAAGCCTTATGATTGTCTTTAGTGTCCTGTGCAATTTTTCTCTTGAAGCTGGCCTTGGAGGATTTTATGAGGGATCATAATTTTTGGCTAGTACTGATCAGAAATGCCTTCCCTTTTAGGGGAATTTGCTCTATCATGTAGTAGCTTCCTCCTTCTGTTGTACAGTTTATTTATGGCTGGGGTCCACCAGACTGGATGCCTGCCTTTGGATGATTGGGTCTTGATTTTGTTTGGGATAGCATGATCCATGCATTCCTGGAGATGTCCGTAGAATGCATTTATATAGGATTCTGCAGTTTGGGCCGTAGTTTCCACTGGCCCTGGGGCCTTGAAGGATTCCACTTCGGTTTTGAGAAGTGTGAAGTTTGCTTTTGAGAAGTTTTTCACTGTGGTTTTCTGAGCTGGGGGTGGGGTCAGGATGTGAATATCCAGTGAAATTAATTTATGGTCTGATCTTACCAATGAGGGATATACTTCTAGTATGGAGCATAGAGTCCCCATGTTGGTAATGATCAGGTCTAGTATGTTATCCCCTCTTGTGGGAGTGGTGACTAGTTGTTCCATAGCATTTGAGTTTATAAATTCCAGGAACCTTTGGGCTAAGGTGCTGGGGCTTGAGTAATGCTCCCAGTCTATGCTTGGGTAGTTGAAGTCACCCAATATAATGGTGTTCGGAGAGATCTTCATGTTCTCCAATGTTTTCAGGAAAGCTGAGTGGGATTCCTGACTTTGAGAGGGAGGTCTGTAGGATGCTATAAACTGAAAAGCAGTCTTGCCCACTGTCAGTTGCATATGGATGGTCTCCGATACTTCGTGCAATGCCACTAACCTGGAGGTGTGGATATCCTTGATAAATATGGAAACTCCCCCTCCTTTTGTGGTTCGGTCCGGGTTTTGGGGCTGAAAAGCATGATATGAGGTATAACCTGGTAGTGCTGGGGTGCTCTCTGGAGCCTTGAACCAGGTTTCTGTCACTGCACAGATATCGATGTTCTCCATACTGAGGAGAGCTTCGACTGCATGCATCTTGAGGTTAAGACTTCTGGCGTTAGCAGCATTACCCTTAGTTTCTTGTTCCTTGTGCTGTCTATGGAGGTGGGTTTGACTTTGAGCCTTGCCTAAAAAGGCACTTTGGGGTGGTAAGAGCCTTTGTCAAGAAAGCCCAGGGGTGACAGGTCATGTCATCCCAGGCTGACAGGCACTGAATCCGAATGACACCAACATTTTAGCCAATTGTTAAAAATCGATCATTTTGTCTTTATACTGTGGCATCATTCTAGGTGAGGGTAAGATGCTGCTCAAGGTCAGGGTCATACCGGCCTGGGCTACATGCTCAGAGAGCTCCTCTATGTCTCTTTTCATGTAGTCGAGGGAGGTACATCTCAGGTCATTCACGCCAGCATGTACAATGACTGAGTCATATTTGTATTTGCTTTGGAGTGACCTGAGTGCTTGCATTATGTGGAGGATCCTAGCGCCCGACAGGCAGCTCACTGTGACCTTCTCTTTATTCAGCCTGGTGAGCAGGATGTCAGTGTGTCTGACAATAGAGTCACCTATTACAAGAGTATCAGGTGTGTTATTCAGCCTTAAGGGCTGTGACTGCTTGGCACACTGACTTTGTGTGTTATGTGTTGTATGTGTTTTGTTTTGGGGTAGTGTTTGCTTGGATGTCTGCTTTGGAGGTCTCTGTTGCTCAGGTAGATTTTTATTTAGAGCCTCCGAGTATGTTTTTGTGTTTTTATGCGTTTGGTTCGCTGTTGTGGTGGGACTGTGTGATACTGGAATTGTGTTGAGTGAGGTTACCTTCTCCTCCTGACTGGTTTCACCAGTTTTGAGATGAGAGAGCTCAGCATCCAGTTTGGCTATATGGTTGCATCTCTCACATATATTTGAACCTGTTTGGAGGAGGAGAGGGTCATCCGTGTACATGAGACAGTTGTAACATTGCCTCAAAATTCCCAGATTCACCAGCTGGACTGGAGAGGAAACCATTGACTGACCTTTGGACATGCTAGAGTAATATAGGGAACTGAATTAAAATGGACCAATAGGGGACAAGGTAATCGTAGAGAGTATAAGAGTAAGTAATGCTTATGGTTTATTAGTGCTAACTTGTAAGATTACTTATTTGGACCAGTGAGGGGCCTTAGAATGAGAAAATGGTGTTTAATTTGAGAGATAGAGCAGTTCTAAGGGAAAAAGTGAAGAGCAAACTTTGTGGAGCCAGGAATAGTTTAAACCCAATTAGGCGGCGCTGCCCGATGTTGTGCTATGTGCAAAACCGCGCAAAAGAGGGTTTTAAGAGAGGGAGATCAAGGAGTTTGGAACTGACCCAAAATGGCCAATAAAACTACAGTTTCAAGGCAGTAACCACTCCCATAGGGGCAGGCAGGCTGTTCAGTGTTTATCACTGCCACTGATGAACACAGAGACTTCCCTTTAGCCCAAGCAAACAATGGCCTCCAAGAAACTTACAAACAGTTCAGAACAGCAAATCTGTAACTGAACTTTTTTAATTCTCAGAAAAGTGGGAAAAAAGCAAGATTTTTTTTTTTTTTTTTTTAAGGAAAGCAGAGGTTCACAAGTGGAAGGTGTTCAGCCATTACATGGTATTTTACAGGATGAATGCACCATGTTAGAAATGGCAGTACAGTTGTGAGATATGCCATTATGTAAATCCATTACAGCATGTTATTGCTGCAAGAGATACATGTATCTGTAACTGCTGTAGTATGTCAGTGACAGACATCATGTGGTGTCCTTAAAGGTTGCCTTTAGAATCAGTGGCAAATTTGTTTTCATAATTAGCTTTGGAGGATTTTATCAGGGATCGGAGCTTCTTACTGAGGCTGACCAGGGAGCTCCTCCACTCATTGGATTTTACTCTCTTTTGCAACAGTTTCTTCCTTCTGTTGTACAGTTTGTTTATGGCAGGGGACTACCAGATTGGCTTCCTTTTTCTGGAGGATACTGTCTTGGTTCTGTTTGGGATAGCATGATCCATGCTCTCGTGTAAGTGCTTATAAAGTGCAATTGTGTAGGATTCAGTAGTCGTAACTGTATTGCCCATCTGCATGGGTGTCATGAAGTGCACCACTTTTGTCTTAAGAAGCATGAAGTTGGCTTTGGAGAATTTTTTTACCGTGGTTTCCTTAATGGGGGGGGGGGGCAGGATGTGGATATCTAGGGTAATTAGCTTATGGTTGGATCGGACCAATGAGATGTTGACTTCAGGTGTGGAACACCGGTCACTCATGTTGGTAATGACTAGATCTTGGATATTGTTGCCTCTAGTGGGGGTGTGGATAAGTTGATCCAGAGCATTGGAGTTTATGAATTCCAGAAAGTGTTGAGTGAAGGAGTTGGTAGATGAGTAGTTTTCCCAGTTAATGGTGGGGTAGTTGAAATCGCCCATTATTATGGTGTTTGGTTGAACCCTAATATTTTCCAGTACATCAAGAAAAGAGGAGTGGGAATCCTAGGGCATGGTGGGGGATCTGTAGCAAGCTACAGTTTGGATTGCAGCTTTGCCCAGAGTTAGTTGCACTTGGATAACCTTGGCTGCATTATGCTGAGCAACTAGCCTGAAGGTGTGGATATTCTTAATAAATATGGACACACCTCCACCTTTGGTGTTCTGGTCCAGGTTACATGGCTGAAAAGTGTGGTATGAGTTATAGCCTGGTAGTGCAGAGGTGTTTTCTGGACCCTTGAACCAGGTCTCAGTCACTGCACAGATATCGATGTTCTCCATTTTAAGGAGTGTCTTGAGTGAGTGTATTTTGAGATTTAGACTTCTAGCATTGAGTAGCATCACCCTCAGTTTTTGCTTGCCTGTTCCTGTTACAGTGGCAAATTTGTCATTTAAACCTTGCCTAAAAAAAGGCACTATAGGGGCAGCAAGAACCTTAGCCAGTATCCAGAATCCCAGGGTGACAGGTGCAGGCCATCTGTGGCAAAGCATCGTGGTCTGTCGACCATGTCATCCCAGGCAGACAGATAGTGGATCCCTTTAGAATGACACCAGAAGCTTAGCCAATTATTGAAGACAATCATTTTGTCCTTGTGCTGCGGTTTCATTCTGGGTGATGGCAGAATGCTACTCAGGGCTACGGTCATACCTGCCTGGGTTACAAGATCGGAGAGCTCTTCCATGTCTCTTTTCATGTAGTCCAGGGAGGTACATCTCAGGTCATTTACACCAACATGGACAATGACAGTGTCATATTTGTACTTGTGGAGTGACCTGAATGCGTGGGTTATGTGGCGGATCCTGGCACCCAACTGGCAGCTGACAGTAACCTTCTCCTTGTTTAGCCTGGTGAGTGGGACATCAGTGTGCCTGATTATAGAGTCACCTATGACTAGTGTGTTGGGTACATTTTTTGCCTTATTGGCTGTGATTGAGTGGCACACTGAGTCTGCAGGCTATGTGTCATTTGGGTTGTGTTGGGAGTGGAGGTTGCTTGCATTTCTGTTTTGTAGGTCTCTGTTGCTTGAGCAGATTATTATTGAGAACCTCTGTGAATGATTTTGTGTTTCTATGTGTGGATTTTGATGGTGTAGATTTAGTGAGAATATGTGATGAGTGTGTGGTGCAAGTGTTTACCTTCTCCTCTTGACTGTCAAGTTCAGTCTTGGTTGGAGAGAGCTTTACCTCCAGTTTGGCTAGATAAGTGCATCTCTCACAGGTTGTAGTGTTGGGTGGTAGAGGTGAGGGTTGTTTGTGTACATGAGTCAATTTCTACATTGCCACAAGATGCCCAGATTCATCAGATATATAGGAGAGAACACTGGGAGTTGACCCTTGGACATGCCTGAATAAAAAACTATTTTCCTCTAGATAAGTGAGGAAAGTAAGTACCAAAACTGTTTTCCTCTAGGTAATGAGGAAGGTTGCATGCTGTAGTAATTAGCATGTTATTTAGTGCTTACAACAAGTTCTGAACAAGTGCAAATTCAAGTGCTAAAACTAAGAATCTGTATCTGGACTAAACTATTTACAGGAAATAGGGAAAACAAGTGCAAATGCAGGCTTTTAAATCAAAAAGTTGAGAGAGATGGAAGAACTTCCCAAATGGCCAATAACTACAATTTCTGGGCCAGAACCACTCTTTATGTGGTAGATAGGTTACCTAGTGCTTACCACTCCCACTGATAAGCTAGAAGGCTTCCTTCCAACATAGAAAGCTTGGGGGGCTTAGAAGCTTACATACAGTCCTGGATACAGCAAATCTGAATCTGGACTACACTCGTTACAGGAAAGGTAGGAAACAGGCTTAGATTTTTATTTTTATTTATTTATTTATTTTTATACAGAAAAGTAGCTAAAACAGCAGTAAAAACAATTCAAATGCAGTGCAAACTAGCACACTTGAGTATGTAGCAATGTTAGACCAAACAGTTTAAAAAATGCAATTAAATTAAAAATGACTAAAAACAAGTGCAGAAGGAGTCTATTAGGTAGAACGAGGTAAAGAAATGGGACTGGGAAGAGTGTCCTAGATCAAATCTACAGTGGGGGTGGGCAACTGCAAAAAGCCTCCAAATTTAAACAAGACAGGAATAGAGAGGGTGGGTAGGGGAAAACCAATACCTTCAGCAGAGATCTGAAAAACTATACAGTGAAGCAAAAATAACAGTGCACAACTCTGAAGTCAGCCAGCAATGATATAAAATTAGTCAAGCAACAATTAACAGTACACAACTGTGAAGTGCCAGAAAAATATACTTAGCTCTGTATATCTCCAGATAGTTTGAAGAGTACTCTGTCAGGACACATGAAGGCTCGCTCCAGCAATGATATGACATAGAAATAAAAGCTCCACCTGGTAAACAGGGAAGGATGTACATCGATAGGAAGGGGTTCCACTCAATCAACTGCCAGGTTGTCTGTAATGCTTGAGGGATCATCCTCAATGTGTGCTGGTAGCCCAGGCAGTTATCATGGCTTACACATATGGTACACCTCTTAGCTTTACACAAGGCTTGCTAGGGGTGGAGTTCTACCAGGCCATCTACTGGGAGATGCAGGTTATGCACTGGAGCTGTAGCTCATGAAATGCATCAGAAATGCACACACACCCTCTAAAGAAGGATACAACAATGCCCACGCTCAAGCTAGAAGCATCATGTGTTTGGCATGCTGAAGTCACAGTTCCACTCTCTAGACACATCATCTAGATCCTGCAGTATGACCCAGGCACCTGCAAAGAAATTCTCACAGTCTGTACCATGTTGCACAATATCATCTTGAGGAAACATTTGCAACAGGGCAGCAAGGGCCAGGACCACACATTCCTGGACCTCAAGCAGGGCCATGAACTCTACCACATACTAATGAGGATTCTATGGGAAAATTTCCAGCTGCATAGGTTGCTGTCAGATGTAGGAGTGTATAATATGCCCTCACCCTGGCTAAGAGGAAAAGGATATCACACATACTCACCACTTAAGATTCCAAGGTTAGTGCACACACTCAGCAACTAAGGAATACACATAACAAACTAAACAGATAAAAATAGTAAAACTGATACCAACCAACATCCACAAACTTTACTTCCCCATGTAGTGGTTGTGTACTGATAGCATCAGACAGTTACAGCCCCCAAATGACATGAATCATGCCTGCAGTAATGTTAAGGTAAGTGTAGAACCGCAGTATAAAAACAAATGTGCAAGAAGATAACAGTAACCCATATACTTGCAATCTGTTAGTCATGAATGCAATCAAGCAGAACCTGTGTCAGGTGTTCAGCAATGGCATTATGTACAGCTATGCATGGTACACAATAACCTGCACCAAGATGGTCACTTACCCACTTTATGCATTGTAGACAATAGCACCAAGTCGGTCACTTACCCTCTTTATGCATTGTACACAATAACCTGCACTAAGATGGTCACTTGCCCACTTTATGCATTGTACACAATAAACTGCACCAAGATGGTCACTTACCCACTTTATGCATTGTACACAATAAACTGCACCAAGACGGTCACTTACCCACTTTATGCATTGTACACAATAACCTGCACCAAGATGGTCACTTACCCACTTTATGCATTGTACACAATAACCTGTGCCAAGATGGTCACTTACCCCACTTTATGCATTATGCACAATAACCTGCACCAAGACAGTCACTTACCCACTTTATGCATTGTATACAATAACCTACATTGAGCCAGTCACTTACCCACTGATATAAACCAGTCAACGTGCCAATTATAGCAACAGTTTCACAAGTGGTTCAGTAAGTAGGAAGGCAATATCACTGATATGAATGTATCACTTACAATACTAACTGAAATAATCATTCTGAAATAAGCACGTACAGAAACATCTCAAATTTTCTTATGCAATAAGTATGCATAAAATCACATTTTGTGAGATTTACTTAGCTATGCACTCTGTGCCTCAGACATGTATGCAGCCCTAAGTCAAAACAAAATGAACAAAGGGCAGGACACAGTCATCATCATTTGCACAGAGTGTGGTTGAGACGGGGGGGGGGGGGCAGGAGGCCAGGAGGCCAGGACTGACACTAAAGTAGTGAGTTTGCGCGAGTAAGAAACACAGACATTCATAAAAGTAGAACATTTCTCAGGGCCACTAACAGCTATATTGCAATCAGCATTAAGTGTGTGAGTCTGTATAGGTACTTTTTGTGAAGTAAGTGTGTGTGTGTGTGTGTGTGTGTGTGTGTGTGTGTGTGTGTGTGTGTGTGTGTGTGTGTGTGTGTGTGTGTCTGCATGAACAAAATCAAACTCTGTGGCATGTTGGACAGATGTAACCCCTGCATGGTAGAGTTATAAGGTCAGTGTTGCCACTCCCAGCCATGAGAACTATCTCTGCCAAGTGTTGAACTGCCACTTCCACGTCCCCAGTTTGAATAGAGGATGCTACTTGAATGTGAGCAATATCTACTCGATGAGATGTCTTCGCGACCTTGTGTGTAGTTCTAAAAGAACATTGTGTCTTCAATTGTTTTGTATTGACAATGGGTGCACATATTTTATTGGAGGAAAATCATTTCTCCATGTGCTACAAATGTGTGTTGACTTTTTTTCTGTTTTTTGTCATACAGGATTATGGTACACAGACCATCTGTTCCACTAAAACTGGCATTTGATGATGCAGAGAACAAGGTCATCATTCAGGCCTTACACTGCTATGGATTCTTCCACATGGCAACAGGTGGTTGCAGACATAAACGCACTGGGCATCTGTACCAGAAGCTATAATCAGGTGCAGCATGGTGGCACCGATTTGATTACAGTGGCCTGAAGAGACTTGGCTAAAACCAGAAATAAAAGATACTGAAATTCTTCCCCCTAGTTACAGCATTATCAGAGTAGACACAGCATATAAAAAGGTGGTGGAATAGCCCTAACTTTCCCTAACAACTTGATAGCTTCCCCATACTCAAATACTATACCAAAATTCTACACAGCCAAAATCCTTATAACATTTCTAAAAGTTAACTCATCTGGGAACATCTGCATAGTTGTTTTATACACCCCTCCTAGGCAAAACATTCCGATTCTAGAAAATAGTCTAGCCTGGAAATCTGAAACAATACTGAATGAAACCATTATCCTAGGGGATGTTAACATTGACTGGCAGACACTAACCTCACACCACCCAACAAACAGTATAAACTTCTGTGGGCTTACTCAACTTATAAATACTCCTACTAGAGTACACATAACATCCAGCACTCCACCCTGGATTGGATACTAGTCTTGTACCCTTCTAACTTTACATCCAGAAGCACACTCCCCACCTCCTTAAGTGACCACCTACCAGACTGCATTCACAGGACTATCACTCAACTCACAACACAACACAAGTGCAAAACTATACACAACCGACAAAAATTCAGCAAAGATATATTTAATGAATCTCTAAAAGCTATAGACTGGTCCATCCTAAAAAGATTTCCCAATATGATGCAATTGAACATTTTAACAGCACTTTCCTAACCATTCTTAACTCCCTAGCCCATCAGTGAACAAAAATAAATAAAAATAACATTGCCTCATGGCTCACCAAATCATGGGACATTTTAATGAAAGACAGGGACAAAGCATGTACTGCCTGGCTAAAGAATAAAAACGACATAAATCTTCAGTTATACAGACAACTCCACAATCAAACAAAAAGTCAGATATTGCATGATAAGAAAATCATACTATTCCTACATTCAAAATAACTACAAAAACAGCCCTAAGAAATTCTGGTCCTCTGTAACATCACTACTCAACGCAGGAAATAAAAATAATCCCACTCCATACTCCAATATACCACCTCTTCAAATATCTGCCAAATTCAAAATATACTTTATAAAATCCATATCTAACCTAAAAGTAAACCCAAATCATCCACCCCAACTCATTACGTCTACTAATACCCCAATACTAACCTCTACACACCCCTCACAATACACACACACACACAACCAACCCCTTACTCATAACCAAAAAACAAACCATCCCCAGCTCAGTTTTCTGCCCATCCATTTATCTCAAATTAATAAACTACTACAAAACTGAAACCTTGCTCAACCTCGGCAGACAACTTCCCACCAGAGGACCTAAAGCTTGCCACAGAGGCAATAGCTGTTAGCATCTTAATTATTAGAGCCATAGCTGAAGCACATGTCCCTAACCACAGAAAAGATCACATATTATCCCTTTACATAAGGGAAGAAATTCCACTGACAACACAAACATTCATCATATTGCAGTCTGGCCCCCTCTCAAAGATTCTAGAAAAATGTGTGCACCTACTACTTCTCTTCCATCTTACACACAACAACCTACTTTCCCACACTCAACATGTCTTTAGAACTCCACACATACCTCAGCAGCCTTATTATTTTTCATGGACTCTGCCAACAAAGCCTGTGACAGTGGCAAACTAGCATCTGTAGTATTTCTAGAATTGTCAAAAGCATTTGACATGTTATCTCGCCCCAAACTCTTTAAAGAACTTTCCAGAATTGGTCTATCCTCCTCCTCACTTCAGGGTTTTTCTAGTTATGTAGCTGACAGGCAGCAAGCAGTAAAATGGCAGGGCTCTATCTCCCCATATCGCATCACCTCGACAGGTGTGCTTCAACGATCCATCCTTGGCCCATTACTATTTAATGTCTTCATCAACATCATCCTGTGAAGACACTCTAATCCAGTATGCGGATGACTCCACTATCATCTGCGTATCAGACACATTAAATCACCTACAACACATAATACAACAAGCTTTCTCTTCCATAGTGGCTCTCCAATGCTGAACTCCTACTGAACCCCAAAAAACAAAGCTCCTTCTCTTCACCCACAACATAGCTTCAACAAAACAAACTTCAAGATCTTTTCAGCCAACGATACTGAAATTTAATTGATTCAGCATACCAAACTACTAGGTGTCACAATTGATGATAATCTGAAGTTTGACATACACATACAAAACAGTATAAAAAAAACATCAAAAACTAGGCATGCTATACAGGAATAAACACTTCCTCACAGCAGGTATCAAAATTACCCTGGCCAAAACTTACCTCTTTCCCTCACTGTTATATGAGGCCCCCAATTCTACCTAACTTACAGATCTCCCTAAGAAAATAAAACTAGAAGCTGTTATAACAAAATTGCCAAATTTGCCATAAACACAACCCCTCTAACTCATCACTGTAAAGCCCTACTTTCCCTAAGGTAGCTTGAACTCTGCCTCCACAGCCAAGATGTACAGCTTACTATGGTAAACAAAATCATCCACAACCCACTAGCTTGTCCTGCTCCTAAGCCCATTAATGAAGTTTTTTATCCCAAATAAACATCTTAGATGTGAATATAAACATCTCTTCACAACTTATAAACCTAACAAAACCCCAGGCCTAAGCCTTTACTCCTGCTCTGTAGCAAAGCTATGGAATTCCCTTCCTTTAACTATCAAAACTGCTACTATCCTTCAAAGCCTCTATAAAATAATACTTTAACAAAGCTTGAATTTGCTCATGCATGAGCCCTGGGTGAGGTACTCATACCTTTTTCTATGTCTACTCTCTGTATCTCCATTACTAACCTATCCTACCTTCCCTTCCTCTATGGATACCTCCCCTGAGGTTACACTCATACCTTTTCCACATCTATTCTTACTATCCCGTCTAATGCACCCTACCCTTCTGTACTCCTACTATCCTATGCCTTCACTGATATAATCTGTTACTATATTTCATGACCTCTAGAATATTAATAATCGTTATGATAATCATCTATTATGTAAATAATGCTGCATCTTCATATTATCAGGCTTACCATAGAATTTATGCTTTATTATGGATGTTGAGTTTTTATTCTGATAAACTAATGTGTAGTTTTTCAAATTTTCTGCTTGAATGTTATGACTTTATTATGGCTGTTTAGTTCTCATTCTGACAAATTAATGTTCTGTTTTCATATATGTGCTTGAATGTTATGACTTTATTATGTCAGTCTAGTTTTTCATTCTGTTAGCCATGTGTATCTGGAGCTTTTCTCCCCAGGCCTCTGCTGAAAATGAGTACCTCATGACCCAATCAGACTTTCTTGTTAAACAAATTCCAAATAAAGAAATAAATCAGTACATAAAGGACAGAATGTGGCACTCCCTTATGCTGCACTCCAGTGTCAGTACTGTAAAACTAACCCAATTACTTGGTGTGGAAATAAAATCCACAGCCTTCTTCTCCAAAGATGAGTGGGATCCCTGTTCAGCTACTGAGCGTGCAACTGTAGACTGACGGGCTCAATCTCTGAACTGCATGGAACAGCTTCTAACCAGCCTGTAGTTTTAAGTCCATGTGTTAACCGCCAGAGTATACTAATCCTATAGTTGCCAAATTCATCTTCTTTATCTGTTACATCACTAGGTGGGGAATAATCATGATCTAAAGTGATTTTAAACCTACAGTAATACAAAGGTCCAGCCATTCACCCATTGTACAATACAAATTCTTTTTGCTGAAAAGAAACTAAAATCATGGATTATGGCTGCTATCTAAATCTTCTGGCTGGACTGCTAATGAATGATGTTCATTTGGTCTACAGCACTGACAAGCAGTTCTGAAGAAAATCTAATGAATGCTTGCATTCCATAATCTCCAGTATTCCAGAGATCTTAATATCTGATGTCT
Organism: Protopterus annectens; assembly: GCF_019279795.1. Taxonomy (NCBI): domain Eukaryota; kingdom Metazoa; phylum Chordata; order Ceratodontiformes; family Protopteridae; genus Protopterus; species Protopterus annectens. The sequence goes on along the minus strand of NC_056730.1, from coordinate 127,102,560 downwards.
ATCCTTGATTCTGTTTTGTATTTCCAGTTCTTACCACTTTAAACCCAAAGATAGATAGGACTTGGGTTGTAGCTGCTGTCTGCAGTGGTCATAGGCTTCAGCTAACTCAAGGTGCTTCTGGGGAGATAAACTCCTCGCTGCAGAAGCAAACTGCTAGTTTCTGCTCTACTGTTCTCCAGTTTTGTGTTGGCATTTCTCCAAGGGTTCACTGTTTTTCTCTGAACTCGTATGTAAGTCACACACACCAAGTTGTGCTTGTGACTTGAGTATGGCTCCCTGTTGAAATCTTGAGACTTGCATTGATGAGTCCTGAAAATTTGAAAAAAAAATTAACTAATGTCAAACACCAATCTTCTCTTTCAAACTTAATTTTTTAACGAGTGGCAAGCCAACTCCCCTGATATGAGGGAAAACCTACCAACCCTCAAACTTATATATGTATTTCATAAAGCAAATTCTAGTGCTTGAACCATTTTAAGAGTGCACGGAATAAATACAAAGTCCACATAACACAACAAACCAGCACTCTATATCTGCTGCAATCACTATTTCAGAATTTATTCCATCCAAATTTTTATAAAATAGCAGTCTGGCTCTTAACAAGCATTTAAAGCAGACTGGCTTCATCCACTGACATCGGTGCAAATCAGGCTTATACAGCTCACAATATTAAATACACACAATTTAAAGCTACAGCATCAATTTTCGAGCACATATACACGATATATAGACATAATCAGCAAATACGTCTGCAACCTATTCACAACCAGCACTAGCTGATTTTCGTAAACAATAAGGCCATCATAGAAATGACCTAATACAGTGCATTTGCACATTGATCTATTTCTTAAAAATTATTAATAATAAACTATTTAGTATTTCTACCAATATTCGCTAAGTCCAGGTTTATACATGGCTCCCAAATTTACAACCCATAATCTTTCCTTTTTGTCCAATAATTTATGCTTGGACAAAGTAGATAAACCATCACCTATAACAGCACCATTTCCTATGAAAATGAAGTGTGCAGAAGTATGTCCACATTGATGTTTATATAAGGCAGTTCTAGAGTGCTTACAATTAATGTCACTCAAATGAACAGATATTCTTTGCTTGGTGGCTGCAGGTATGAGTTATTTTTCTTGTATGGAAAAGGGATTCAAAGAGCTTACAGAAAACACTTAGAAGAAATGTAGAGTGATTGTAAACTTTTGAAAGCTTATTTGAATGCGGATATAGCTCCACGTGGTTTGCAGGTTTATATTGAGCCTGGTGTTGCAATTGTTAATAAAACTTTTTTTCAGAAGTGTTGTAATGTGCAGCTGACCACTTCTAAGATGTTTATTGAGCTCCTAATAGAACACTATGAGCAGCAGCTTTTATTGATTAATAGAAAGCTTGATCAAAATTTTTTCTCAAATATTTTTTTATTTTCAATTAAAATAACATTTACATATTTTTAAATATCATTTTAAACAACTATATACAATATTTACAATAGCCTGACTTTCAATTATATACACTATATGTTATTAAATATAGAATTAATAGATCAGTTATCAGAGATACAATATTGATTATTGCAGAGTGTCCAACAAAGATATAACTTTGTTCCAAGGATTACTTGCCAATGGCCTGGGATAGATTCGTAGTTCTTTGATTTTTATTTCTATCAATGCAGTTGTCTTCAGTAAAGTGTAGAATTCTTCCAAGGCCGGGGTGTATTTGAATTCCACCTTCTGGTTACTCATTTCCTAGATATAGCAAGTACTGTCCATAACAAATACATTTTTGTCTTATTCAAGTAGGGACCTTCATTTACATTTAGAATTATCAATACGTAAGTTAAGGTAAAGGATTCATTAAATAAAGCTTGTAAAAAATGATTGATGCCATTCCAGTATGATTCAATTTTATTACATTCATAACAAATATGAATCCAGTCTACTTTATTTGACTTTTCACACCTCCAGCAAAAGCCATTTGAAGTAGTACTGATCTTTTTAATTCTATCTGGTGTTACAAATGTTCTATGTAAGTATTTCCAGTTAAATATTTTCCAGTACTGTGTGTTAGAGGTGTAATTAACTGATGGTAAGATGTTAGTTTTAATTTCTTCTGTTAATTGCAATGACTGACTTTTTGTTATGAACTGCCAGTATGATGGTTTGGGAATTGTTTTATATGTTATTAACTCTTTATATAGATTTGAAATGGAATTTTTCTTTTCACAACTATTATATATAAATTCATACAGAAAACTTACTAGATTTGGAATATCTTTAAATGAGGAATTATTAATTAATCTGCATAAATCTTAAGTGTACATTAGAATGCTTTGTAAGGTTAACCAGTCCTGTGTTGGAATATTGTATGCAGATATTATCATATGTATATCTAAAACTTTTAATTTATTTACACATTGAAACCAGCATAAGAATCCAGTTTGTTCCCAGGAGGTTATTGTTTCCCTATATATTTTGTGAGGAAAGTTCTTAGTGATGGTAAATGGGGTTAAAAGGTCAAACCAAAGTTTTAGATCTATGTTTGCATTGATACGTTTCCTAAAGGAATTGATGTAATGATTAATCAGTGTTGTTTTAAAAGGTTTTGTTATATTATATTGTATACTTATGCATAGTATTTAACAGGGTTTGTTTGATTTGTCTACTATTAAACATTTTTTTTAACAGATCAAATTAATTTGTTAATATTGATCAAAATTTTGAATCCTTACAGGTGTTCGTGAAACAAAATGGATAGGAGGATAAGCATTCTGCATTTTAGAAGGAAGTTGATGTTTATGAGGGGGAATTAAGAGCTCATAAACTTAAAAAAATAATAGAGATATGAAGGACTAACAGAATAATGTTATTTATTCTTGGAAGGCTGCCAAACGTGCCATTTGATTTTCACAGGGTAATGAAAAGTATCTACAAAACTTAGTAAATAACAAACTGGAACGCAATAAGAGCAAGGCTTCTAAAAATCACAAATCTAATTTATTTAACCAAATACAGCTTTCGCAAAACTAATGTCAGACAAACACCAGAATAGCATTTTAAAACCATTTATATATATGTATCAATTAAGGAAGTCCAATCACAGTAATGTGCATTTATAAATATAAACATTTAGTTCAAAAATAGTTAATCCAAGCCTTAATACGCTAAACTGCAATATATCAAAATATGTCTCATTAATTAAAAATAAATATAAATATATACAGATGAGATATATACATATATACACATTAAACATAAGTTACTACCACAAAATAAATGGATAAAAAGCGTTTGAACATCAATTATATATGCATATTTTAACATATGTTAAAAACAAAATAGGAAACTGTAGTACTATTTAAGGTATGATAATTATTATTTACAAAGTGCTACATATTTAAAGTATAATTATGTACAAAGATGAATATATTATTGCAGTAATCCTAACCACATACAAAAAATGTTTCACTAAAAAATTAATTGAATATATTCCTATACATTACAGTTTCTATACCTACGTGTCTAAGCTTGCTACCTTGGGCAAACATATCACAATATGGTTAACCTCTTGTATTAACTTCTAACATGCATATAGGAGGGGCAAACCAAACTACTACTGGACCATTATGTCTATTTTCTGAATCAAGTCCTCGTATAACAAGGAATTGAATATGCATTACCTATTATAGGACAGCCATTTTAATACTGGTTTTATAGATAAAGCTTCATTAATGCCAGGAAAAATGTGGGCTCTAGTACGGACCTGCCATAATAATTCATCCATTTCCAGTTGGATTTGCCAGGGACCGCCCCTTATATCTAGGTCTCTTTTTTGTAAAATTGTGAAGCAAAAATTATGGCCATCATTTTCTAAAATGTGTCTGGCCAAAGCATTACTAACATCCTTTTTACTAATCGCGTACTGATGTTCATATATTCTAGATTTTAATTTACACTCGGTTTTACCGATATAAAATGCTTTGCAGAAGTTACACAATGCTACATATATTACAACTTTTGTTTCACAATTATAATGATTATTCACTTTGTATTCCCTATTATTGATGGTAAATTGATTGCCTACCTTTATATGCTTACACTGGGCACATGAGCCACATTTATACATGCCATGATGTCTATTTGTGTTAGCTTTTTTCTTAGTTCTTTCCAATATTGATTTTAAATTATCCCCTCTCCTATAGGTGATCTTAGGAGTTTCACCCAATAAACTCGTCAGGTGGCGGTCATTTCTTATAGCGTCCCAATTTTTAATAATGACTTCCCTAATTTTCTGAAAGTCTAAAGAATAAGTATGCAAAAAACTAGCGCAAAACTTATTATTCTCAGACTCAATTGTTCCTATCGTTTCACTTCCTGTAATATTTCCTCCATGGACAGTAATCAAATTAGAATTGGTTTGACCCCCTAATAAAGGAATAAAATAACCTTCGTCACGTTTAGACATCACTTCAGTTATTACACTTGAGATTAATGTAAGAGGATAACCCCTGGCCAAAAACATACTCGTAAGTCTATTGCATTCTATCACATAATCATGACGGTCGGTCAATCTGACCTTTAATCACAGCTTTTTTCTGATGATTTGGATGATTACTTGTATAATGCAACAGAGAATTAGAGTACATTGGTTTTCTATAGATTAAACTTTTGAATTTTTTATTAATTCTATCATTAATCAGGAGTATATCCAAATAATTAATCTCGTTAACTCCTATATTGTACGTAAAATCTAAAAAATCAGTCATTTTAGAAATCCTATCTACAAATAAAGGAATATATTCCTCATTTCCCTCCCAAATGCAAAATATGTCATCCTGGTACCTAGTGTACCAGGTGAAATATTTATGAAACCACTCGTCTTTGAAGAGAAAGCCTGATGTCTGCAAATAAAAGTGGTTCTCAAACGAAAATAAATTATTGGTCAATACCACTTCCAATAATGTCTCAGTAAGATAGATAGTGTCATCCTTAACTTTCTTGATCAACATAAACTGCCTCACCCAGCTAAGCCCAACTGTTTGGGGTATAACTGTATATAAATCTTTGATGTCAATCGTCAAAAATACAACATCTGGTGAATACTTTTGTTTACTAATGTTCTCCAAGAAGGTCCATGAATCCTTGCAAATTTGTATTTCGCTTTCTATAAGTGGTTTGATGACACTATCGATATATTTAGCGCATAATTCTAATTTGAAGGATGTTAGTAATGCTTTGGCCAGACACATTTTAGAAAATGATGGCCATAATTTTGAGACTTGGATATAAGGGGCGGTCCCTGGCAAATCCAACTGAAAATGGATGAATTATTTTGGCAGGTCCGTACTAGAGCCCACATTTTTCCTGGCATTAATGAAGCTTTATCTATAAAACCAGTATTAAAATGGCTGTCCTATAATAGGTAATGCATATTCAATTCCTCGTTATACGAGGACTTGATTCAGAAAATAGGCATAATGGTCTAGTAGTAGTTTGGTTTTCCCCTCCTATATGCATGTTAGAAGTTAATACAAGAGGTTAACCATATTGTGATATGTTTGCCCAAAGTAGCAAGCTTAGATACGTAGGTATAGAAACTGTAATGTATAGGAATATATTCAATTAATTTTTTAGTGAAACATTTTTTGTATGTGGTTAGGATTACTGCAATAATATATTCATCTTTGTACATAATTATAGTTTAAATATGTAGTACTTTGTAAATAATAATTATCATACCTTAAATAGTACTACAGTTTCCTATTTTGTTTTTAACATATGTTAAAATATGCATATATAATTGATGTTCAAATGCATTTTATTCATTTATTTTGCGGTAGTAACTTATGTTTAACGTGCATATATGTATATATCTCATCTGTATATATTTATATTTATTTTTAATTAATGAGACATATTTTGATATATTGCAGTTTAGCGTATTAAGGCTTGGATTAACTATTTTTGAACTACCTCATTTTTTTTCTCAACCTCTTTAAGGTTCCCTCGGAAATGTTTATATTTATAAATGCACATTAGTGTTATTGGGCTTCCTTAATTGATACATATATATAAATGGTTTTAAAATGCTATACTGGTGTTTGTCTGAAGAAGGCGAGACATTAGTTTTGCCAAAAGCGCTTACATTGTATTTGGTTAAATAAATTCGATTTGTGATTTTTAGAAGCCTTGCTCTTATTGCGTTCCAGTTCATTATTTACTAAGTTTTGTAGGTTGTTTTTTGTGGATTGTCTCATGGTAACGAAAAGTATGTAAGATTTAAATGAAAAAGGGGTCATTCTATTTTTTAAAAAAAACATGTCAGTTCTCTGACGTTCTCAGCAATACTGAGCCCAGTACTACAGAATTTTCATCAAACTACTCAAATACGGACACTGAAATGAAAATAGTTGATATGAGTTCACCTAGAAATAAAAGATCCAAAACCAGAAAGGGCCCTTTAGAAGAGAAGGAAGAAAACATAAAAGAAACAATAGAAGGACTATTCGGGACTATAACTCAGATGTGACTGTGAATGATTTGACTCAAAATGAGAATGACTTAGTAGTTAGTCTCCACTGGAGTTAACAGATACTGAAACTGAAGTATTAAATAAAGGTTTGGGGTATGTCCCCTCTTTTTTTTGTCTCACAATATTCCACTTTAATGGATATTAAAGAATTTTGCCATATTTTGAATTTGAAATATTACTACAGTCTCAGGTACAATGTTTGATATACCCGAAACTTCTTTTACTTTTAAACAATCTACGTTTCAACCACCATATCATCAAGCAGTTAAAATGTTTGAGCAGCACATTGTTCAAGAATTGCATGTGAGTCAAAATGCCACTTTTAAAAACTCTGGGTATAATTTAAGTAAGAAGCAAAACAAGGCATTGGATGGCTTGGCTAAAAATGAAAATACAGTGACTGTTAAAGCTGATAAAGGTGGTGCAATAGTCCTGTGGGACTCCAGTGATTATGATAAACAAGTTAGTGACAAAATGTCATATTGCAGGTTAACTTCTGATCGTGGTAGAATTTAAAACATTTATTGATAGATTTTTGTTAGACACAAAAAATGCGGGGTTGATTTCTGAAAGGATGTTACAGCAATTGACAGTGGATGATCCAAAATTACAATATTTTTATATTCTGCTGAAGATATGAAATCGATTGAGAACCCACCAGGTAGCTCAACGGTATTTGGGTGGGGGTCTTTCACTGAATCACTATTGGTTTATCTTGAAAACCAGTTGAAACCATTACTGCAATTTGTGAGAGCACTTATTAAGGTCACAACTGCATTTTTGATGCTAATAAATGATATTTAGACATCTAATAGTTCTTATTTATGTACTTTAGATGTACAATCACTCTATGCAAGTATACCACATGAAGGAGGGATATTGGTGATTAAGTGCTGGCTTATGAATTCAAAAATGTATTCAGATGCCCATATGGAATTTTTGCTAAAATTGCTAGGTATTCTCCTGGAATATAATGTTTTTTGGTATAAAAATGAATGTTATCTGCAAATTAAGGGGACTGCAACAGGGACAACTTTTGCCCCCATTTATGCCAATCTATTTATGGGCTATCTGGAAATGATGCTTATTTATAGTGGTGAGAACCCCTTTAAAAAGTATTTAACCGTGTGGCATCACTTTTTGGATGACTGTTGGTGCATCTGGTCTAGATCTTTGGAGACATGGAAGGAATTTGTGACATTTGAATTTTAATGGTTTCAGTTTAGTATTTCTGGGGAAGGTAGATCTATTTACCATTGATTTTCTTGACGTTAATGTCACTAAGCTAACAGATGGCACAACTGTGAATAGTTTATATAGAAAGCCTTTCACCAGGAATTCATTATTTGAAGCTGCAAGTTGCCATCCAAATCATGCAGTGTGGTAACATTTACCTGACGTTTGATATTCTGTTACCATGTTGAAATGAATTCTTACCATTTGTAAAGCATGAAGATAAATTGGAATTTGGAGCAATGAAAGCATTTAGTATTAGGTGTAAATCCTCTTTTGATTTTCTATACTATGTAACTGCCATGTTTTTAAACTAGCTTATATTTTGTCAAGAATATACAAGAATACTTGACTTACTTTGGCTTCAAATTTTATTGATATTCTTACAGCCAAAGATTATTATTTGACAGCATTTCCAGCCGAGAGCAGAGAAAAAACACTGGCTGCTTTGGGTTACAAAAGCCACAATATAATTTTGTTGCTTAAAATTAGTTTTGATTGCTGTGATTTTGTGGTTCTTTTGATTTTTAAAATGTTGCTGTGCTGGATTGACCTCTTCAATTAGTTTTGTATCCAAGTAGTAGTAGTGATGACTTTAGGATTCTACTATAAATCTATCTGCATAATCACAGTCATTGGAAATGCAAAAAAAATAATGTCTGAAACACAGAAGGGTAAAAATGTTAACTTTAAGTCCTTTTTGCAGGGGTGGAAGGGGCAAGTCTCCATACTCCATAACCTTACATAATCCATTTTGAAGAAGGAATAAATATCCCAAAAGAAAGGAATCATCGCTAGTGCACACTTAGAAATCATATATGCAATGATTTCCTATGGAAAACTGTGACTGACTTATTCCTCCGCATATTTTTTCAGTAACCAGTGCTTGAGGAATTTCACCTTGCCTGGCTTTAGATTAGTCTAGCTGTAGTCTAAAAGAAAAATTACAAGGTTGTTCAGGCTGCAATAAAATTAAAAGACACCCAGAGAGTGTAACTCATTAAGCATTGAGGCAAGGAGTCTTTATACCTATTCTCGAATATGACTTTCCTCACCAATTCCAGACTGAGCTTAACAGTTCTAAACTCCATGTAATACTAACAAAAGACAATTTATTGTCTTTTCCCTTCAAAAGAGTGCATCACCATCTCAAAAACCATTTCTCAGTACAACATAAATCTATTGTCATTCTTTCATAATTTACATTCAAACATCTATCCTAAGAACTTTGCATTTCAGATGCCTACTTATACCACACCTTCTCACCTATTCCATGTCCTATAATCAGGTAGTGCTTTACTTTGGCATCTGGATACAAAGCCTTTGCACATATAACCTCCCAGAACACTGAAGGCCATTCTCACTTACATGTGCAGCCTTACAACTTAGTCCTTTTATACTGCAAAGAAAGGTTATTTCTTATGTTTAACAAAGCTTGTGAGATTACCTGAGCTGTAGCAAAAATTCTCCACCCTGGGCAGCACAGCCATCCCTCCTCAGCTGATGAATATTTTAAGGAGGGAAGTTTGATGGCTTAGAATCTGTCAGTTAAATGATTGCAGCTGTGATCCCTTATAATGAACTCATATACTGCCCATTCTGTTTTTTGGAAGGTACTTTGCCTTGCAATCTATAAAATGTTTTTTGAAATGTTCAGCACCCCCTGCAATTTGGCCCCTGAGGCAGGTGTCCTGTTTGCCCCTCCTTTGCTATTGTACTAGTCACATCTTCCTAGTCCTAGCTCTCTTTACTCCTACCTCCTTTTTCAACAGTGATAGTGATGACAATCTTATGACCACTTATCATCATTTTATTTTGTTTCACTGTTCCTCTCTGCAACCCAAGCAGAGTATGGTTATTACCTTTTTCCTTGTCCTTCTCTTTGCTTCTTTCCTGCACTTATTTCTATCCAGCAGCCACTTGCAGATATAAGGTAAGCACTGTAGGTTTGTGGGTTCATAGATACTCACCAGGGTATTGGTCTATGAAGATCCTTAGAAGTCTAGTTTTATACTTCTGTTGTAGTTTTTAGTGCTTATATTTTGTGTACAAATAACCCAGATGCAGGCAGAACAAGGAAATGTTGTGACATTTACTTGTTGCCTCAATCCATGAGGGACGTAGATGCTAAACCAGTGGTGAATTTACAGTTTCCCATTCATTCATCCCAATTACATTTGAACAAAGTAAGAGAAGTACTTTGCCTTATGTGGCGTGGAAGATGCATTCATATAAGATGTATTTTCTGTTATACATACCTATTTTTCCAATATGGTGTATTTATGCTTCAAAAGGTACTGAGGTCCCTCAAGATGGTGTTCATTCTATCCTTAGAATTGCAAATGTGTAATTCCGTAACATAAGTATTTTTGAGGCACTATACAGGAGGCAGAGGTCACTGAGGGACAAGGTTTTGAGATGGTCTGCATAGTTTTTGTGATTTAAGTCCCTGATTCTTTCAATGAAAAGGCACTGTGGTCACTCTAGTTGTGACAAGGGTTTGGACAGGTACATACTGAATGGCAGACTGTATTCAGTGATCAGTCTGATGAATGCTGTGTACAGTTGAATAATTACATCCCTGGATATGTATGCTATATCTTTAGATATAAGCTGTGTGATGAAAAAGGACTTATTTGCAATAGTGGATACATGAAGATCGAGTTCAGTTCATTGTTGAGGTTCATAGATTCCCTGACTATGAGATAATTGTTTATCAGTGTGTTGTCGATGTGATAGTAACAAGGGAAGTCACACCAATCAAAGAATACAATTTTGCATTTCTTGGCTTTTAGTTTTAGCTCTTGGTTTTGGGCTGTGTGTGTGTGTGTGTGTGTGTGTGTGTGTGTGTGTGTGTGTGTGTGTGTGTGTGTGTGTGTGTGTGTGTGTGTGTGTGTGTGTGTGTGTGTGTGTGTGTGTGTGTGTGTGTGTGTGTGTGTGTGTGTGTGTGTGTGTGTGTGTGTGTGTGTGTGTGTGTGTGTGTGTGTGTGTGTGTGTGTGTGTGTGTGTGTCTGTGTGTGTGTGTGTGTGTGTGTGTGTGTGTGTGTGTGTGTGTGTGTGTGTGTGTGTGTATGTGTGTGTGCATGCGCGTGAGTGTGAGTGTGCGTGTGTGTGTGTGTGTGTGTGTGTGTGTGTGTGTGTGTGTGTGTGTGTGTGTGCACATTGGCCATTTGGAGGTGAGTTTAGGAATATTGGAAAATCTATACTATCACCAGAGTATCAGACATGGAAGTAGGGGGTGCTGACTAGTTAAGCAGCCTGGAGACAACTGTGAACCTTTCCTAGATGACAATAGAGACAGTCTGGAGGGATGAATCCAAAATCAGAGGCCAGTGGAATGAGTGTACCCCTAGCAACATAAATGGGTGGGAGAATGTTGAGAATAAGGAACCAAAATACCCTTCCTGACTGTATGAATAATAACCATTCATCCACGAAGCTGTCATTCCAGTACCCAGACTTCTAAGAGTACATTATCAAGAGACTAACCTCTGCTGGAAGAAGCTCTCTCATGAGGTGATATGGGTTACACATGTCTGAAGTGTTATGTGAAGAGAATAGGTGAAGTAGATGATGAAAGTTTGATGGCTGGTGGATATGAGAGCAAAAAAGTTTTATTTCCTTTAACCAGAATCTGTCCATTTTACATAGGTTCAGAATAAAAGAACACTAAGTAAGATGGCAATTCCCATAGAAATGGCTTTCACATTGACGGGGATTATACATGCAGAATGCAATGACAAACTAAAATTTGTTCCACGTACTATTATTATTTCATGTACTTTTTACTTTCACTATAATCTCACCATTTTTGCTGAAGAAATATGAGAGTTGTTTGTGAAGTAGAACACTGCAGACTTAAGTGAAAATATGTTTGAAATGTTATTTTGTTTATTTTTGTGTGGACTTTCTCAGACTTAGAAACCACAATTTAAAAAAAAAAATCAGTTATTTCTATTACAATGCAACCGATAATTCTCTCTCAGTGACTGTTTGTCCAGTTTGTGTGTCACTTCATATTCATTCATGCTCTAATTACCCACTTAATTTAATTTAGGGTTGCAGTGAAAAACTATCCCACCACTCACTGTCTGCAAGACAGAGGAATTAATCCTGACCGAGGTACCAGCCCATTGCTTGATGCATGCACTCTTTCACTGTATCACTCTAACATAGCATGTACACCTAAGCAAACAAGATGGCAAACATTGGTAAAAAATAGTAACATATTAAAAAAACACTACAAAAAAGCAAAATATTGCTATTAAAACATACATTTAATGCAAATATAGCATAAAAACAACACATTGATATATATATATATATATATATATATATATATATATATATATATATATATATATATATATATATATATATATATATATATATATATATATATATATATATATATATATATATATATATATATATAAATGTGAAGTTTGTTTTCTTTTCTTGTAACACATGCATGCAGTGACTGAAATGAGGGTTAAAATGGGGGTGCTGTACCTACAGTAGTAGGTATGGGATATTGTATTATCATCTAGTACAGAGTAATTTCTTATATAAATTAGCAAGGTTATTAATTGAATACAGATATTATTGGCTAATAGATGCTGAATTTAATTTCATGAAATCATATTTAAAAGCATTTTCATTAATAATACTAGCAGTAACTAGCCCATATCTTGAGACAAACTGAATGATTGTGAGAAGCTATTAAGCAGATGGCATAGCTAAAGTTGATAAGTTTTGAAAATGTACAAAGAAATAAATATGTAGAGAGATACTTTGCATTCAGAGTAGAAATATTTCCCTGACATCAAGGCTGAATGTTTCCTAGAGAATTAATAAATAC